>NW_015167149.1:0-1783 GCF_001447785.1 Gekko japonicus | reverse complement strand
TTCCCTACAGAAAATTTCTCAGCTATTACAACTGATGTCCAGATGACCAAGATCAGTTCTCCTGGAGACAATGGCTGCTTTGGGCAGTGGACCCTATGGCATTATACCCTGCTGAGGTCCCTCCCCATCCCAAACCCTGCCCTCTCCAAGCTCTACCCCTCAAATCTACAGGTATATCCCAACCCAGAGTTAGCAACCCTGTAACTGGCTACAGAACTGTTTTCCAGACTCTTGGAACCGAGAAGACATGGCACAGGAGGAGGTGCTTTTCTGCCTTAGCTGCCACTGCATAGCCCCAAATTAACATGTCAGGGGTGGAGGGAACCATGAGGCTATCCTCCCATACTACCCACTTGGGGCAGCAAAATGACTTGAGACAGCTCTGCCTTATAGCTAAGCCGCGGGAAATAAAAATGGTTTGCCTCCCTCTATTTCCCCCTTCCCTCTGCCACCCCACCAGCCATAGCCGGGAGGGACACTCACCTGGAACTTCCTTCTAGAGCTGCTGTATTTCTTCCCACAACGGACCTTACTCTAGTAATGAATATTGCTGAAGATGGGAACAGATAAAAGTTAGGTTGGTGGATGGCTGAGGAGAGAATTAGGCAAGGAAAAGGGAGAGGACCTGGGAGATGTCAACAGTAGGGAGAGAGGAAATGGGGGAGGCAGAGGGAAAAGTGAGGTGCCCCCCAAGTCCTTGAGGGCTCCCTACCGTGCAGGTTGGCCTGGCCCAGTGGCCAGCATCACAGAACTGGGCCGAACGTTTTCCAAGGGAAAGGATGCTGGAGGGGGAGAGAGGGAAAGCTGAGGATAATGGGGCAGAAAAATATACATTGGCTGTGGGGTGGGAAAGAGAGAAGGAAGCCTGAAAACGGGAAGGCATTATGGGGCCTTTTGAGAAAGGGAAATATGAAATAGTGGGGGCGGGGAGAATGAGATGCATCCCACAAGTCCTTGCTGGTTCCCACTTGGAAATAAATAAATACACAGAAGTACTGAGATTCCCGTACCCATCAAACACATCTCTTCAAAGACACCCCCCCCAAAAAAAAAAATTTAATCCTTACTGGGGCTTTTTTTCTGGAAAAAGAGGTGCCAGTACTCTCAAGAGGCACGTCTTATTTATTTCTTGAAATTTTCCTTGAAAGTGAAATATTTTGGCAAGCCCTATTCTCTAGCTCCCTCAATGGTTACCAAATGAGCACATAGTCTTATAAATGCTAAGAGATTTGAATGATTTTTTAAAAAAATATATAAAATTCAGTCAACTGTCTTGAAAACAACGTTTTAAATAGCAGCTTTCAATGTGAAACAGACTGAAACAAGATCTTAATTCTGTAGCTGGCTATTGGGCAAACCACAGTAAAGTTCACCTCTGCAAACAATGGCAATCCTCTTGTTATACAGAGAGAGGGAAGACCCCTCTCAGACAGTGGAATGAAATGATTCATAAAACTATCTTTTTCATCACAACTTTTTACTCTGGGTGTAAAAACAGGATATAAATTTGCTTTTCTTCTCCTTTGTTGAAAGAAAGTGTCTTTATGAGACTAAAACATGAAAAAGTACGCTTAAAGGTTTTTACAAGTAGCATTTTAAATGGCTCCACCCTCTGTTTCATACCCCTCCCATCCTGAAATCGCAAATAAAGTCCCTTTGCCACCATGCTCAAAGAGTGGTACTGAGGGTTTTAAAGAGAAAGGGGACACTGGGAGGCAAGTTTTCAGTTCCTTGAAAGAGAAACTGTAGTTTTCAACAGCAGAGAGGGAAAGAATGAAAGAAA
>NW_015167148.1:131050-184584 GCF_001447785.1 Gekko japonicus | reverse complement strand
CCCCCCCCGGGAAATTAGAAAGTCTACACTCTTGCTGGCGAGCCAAGGAAGGCACGGGGAAGCATTTAAATGCCTCCTTGCTCTCTTCCCGGCCCTTCCTGGCTCACCCACTAGGCAGGTGAGCCAGGAGGGGGGGGGGGCTCTAGGAGCCTTCCTTGGCTCGTTCACTTGGGTGGGTAAGCCGAGGAAGGCACAAGGAGGCATTTAAATGCCTCCCCTCTCTTTCCCCGGCCCTTCCTGGCTCGCCCGCCGAGGCAGATGAGCCAGAAGGTGGGCGTCTCCAGAAGCAGGCCGGCTGGGGAAGCAAGAAAAGGGGGAGAGGCTTCTTTAAAAGCCTCCCCTTCCCTTCCCAATCTGGCTTCTAGAGAGAAGGGGTTTAAACTTTAAACCCCTTCTCTTTTCGCCCCCCCCCCCCCAGCCCGCCTTGGCTGGCCAGCTGGGGAAGGGAAGGGGAGGCTTTTGAAGAAGCCTCCCCTCCTTTATGCTTCCCCTTCTGACATCACTTCCGGTGATGTCGGGGGTGTGGCATATGCTAATGAACTATGATGCTAATAGCCTATTAGATATGTTAATGAGGTCCTGCAGCTCTTTTTCTACGAAATGACCCCTGCCAACTCATATAGGCATATTTGTATAACTCCTAAGTTAAACTACCACAGCCTGTTATGACTGAGCAAGCTAATTCCAGTAGCTTCTGTTGCTGGAATAAGACACCACAGGCCTGCTTCTTCTACAAGGGGCCAGGGAAGCTGTTGTCCGTCCGTGATTTGCAGCACTTCTGGAAGTTTTGTGTTCTTCTTTGCATGATCCCAGCTCTGCCAGAGACTGGACAGAGCAGTGCATCATCACTAGAACACTCAACACTGCTACACCCCAAAGAGAGTTCAGACCCAATCAGGCCATTAGGTCAAGCAAACAGCAGAAAGATTTTAAAGGCTGGACTTTCCACAAACTTCATTTTCTGTACTAGTTCCCTCTACAAAGATGGTGTTCCTGTTCCACCGCTGAAATGGCCAGGAACACAGAAATATTTTCCCCTTTTGCAGCACAGATATTTCTGGAAGCCCTGACCTGGACGGCACAGGCTAGCCCAATCTCATCAGATGTTGGGAGTTAAGCAGGTTAGCACTTGGATGGGAGACCCCCAAGGGAGTCCAGGGTCACCATGCAGAGGCAGGCAAGGACAAACCACCTCCTTCATCTCTTACCTTGAAAACTGTACCGGGTTGCCATAAGCTGGCTGCAACTGCATGGCACTTCTCACCACTATGTTTCTGGAAACAGTTACTCAAGAGATTTTTTAAAGTTTCTTAGCAAGGTTTCATTGCTAAGATATTTTGCTGCCATATTCCCAACATGCATGGAGCACCTTAGGAAAAAAACAAACCTTAAGCCATTTGTAAGAGGGCAAAGATTGGCAGCAACTCTAGATAATATCTGTCCTTATATATAAAAGCATTTTTGCATGGCAACGTTCTATACATGGCAAAATCCGTTGGCTCTCTGATGTGTCACTCACCAGGGGTCTGTAGCCACTGCCTGCATTGCCCTGCTGCATCACCTCACTCCCGGCCACACAGCCACCACCCGGCCGGCTGAAAGTGCTGAGCCCAGAGGGTGGGGACAAGGAGGAGGTGGCGGTGACGGTGGAGGCCCCTCCCCGCCCCAGCCCAGCTGCGTGCGGGGCTGTTGCTGGGGCGGCGGTGCTTCCCAGGAGCCTCTGGGGAGGGCTCGGGGGCGCGCCCATCTCCTTGGCAATGGAGTCACTGGAACACCGCGGGACTCCTGGCAAGCACGCAGGTCTGATGAGTCACCCTGAAGGGAACTTCTCCGCCCTGAAAGCCTAGCCCGACCTCGTGCCCGCCATGCAGCTCTCCTGCAACACTCAGCGGCTGTATTTCTTGCAGCGATGCTTCGCTTGGCTCAGCTGTCTCCTGCACCAAGCCTGAGACCCCCCAGGAGCGCAGCCGGAGAGAGCAGGGGACCAGGCTGAGGAGATGCCTGCTGAGCCTCCAGAGGTGCCCCTCCACAGCCTCCGTGAGCCATGTCTTCGCAAACACCCCCTCCAGCGGCTGATCCTCGACACCAGGTAGAAATCAGGGGAAACAGGTTGGGGGGGGGATGTCTAATCTCTTTCTAGCGCCCACTGAATTGTTTCTACAGCAGGCCTTGATCCTATTCTAGATATATAGCAATACAAAAGTTAACAAGCAGCCAGTTAAAAAAAAAATAGAGAGACTGCTCTGAAACTGCTATGGATGTAAACAGTGGCTTTCAAAACCAAAGCGTCAACATCCCTTTCATGGAACACAGGCTTGGCAATGCAAGGTTAATCAAACCCTGGACTCATGTCCTTTTTTCCTCCAGTCAAAGCTCTCTAAACATTAACCTCTGCATAAATTAGACATACCCCATTTGCCTGAGTGCCTACTGGCTGTCCAGTTCTCCTTTATAGGCTCGTTTATACACTCAATTTTCTCCCACAAGCCAACAGCCTCAATTGTAATTAGGTGCAATCGTCTAGAGAAACTCAAAAGCTTGTTCCCTTTGGCAAGGAGGGCTATTGTAACAAAATAAAATAATATTATGCAAACCCAGCACTGTCTGGTTCATCTCTTACTCTTACAGGTCCCTAATTTGGATACCAACTATGGAGTACAAATGTAATTTACAGACAGTCCAAATGCCTCTAAATGCTACATTGACTAATCTTCAATTTGTGATGCTCTAGTATGTTGGGAATTAATTCCTATACTGCTAAGCTTCATCTTTGCTTCAACCACACCAAAGTTAGTTGTGGAGAAAATTCAGCCAATATGTAAACCTGGAGAATTTCATTATTTTTTTAGGAACGCTTATCTTCAGTGCAAGAGGAAACCTGGGCACCAAGTACAGAAGTGCATTCTCCCGGGAAGGCCCACTGGAGTGGTAAAAGGAGCTTCTGACAACTGAAGGACTCTCTCTAGTGGCTGAAATTTAGAATGGTTCTAGTGCTGCATGGTAGTACTAAAAAGAGCTGAGGGGTGCTGTTCAAAAGCCAATGATTATCCATCTGGATAATGTCTCCTGTACAGTAGCAATTCCACCAGAAGATGAAAATGTCATTTTATAACACTGTCCAGATTTCTGACCTGAGCCAACCAAACCTACTACACCTATGCACGTAGTTGCTGCTCTATTGAGTCACTGAAATATTGCAGTTTCTACACATGTTACAGATGTTGATTTCTACTGCTCTCTCTCTGTGTCAGACTCACAGCAAACAATGAAATACACTCTTGCAGGAAGGTTTTATTTTATTGAAGCCATGAAGTACTTAGAACAGATTCTCTGTTCAGAATAACACAAGGTGCTTGAGACAGGTATAATAAAGCAAGTTTAAAATAACATGGGCCAATAGATATGGTTCCCGCACCCGCCCTGAGGACTCATCGCGTGCCCAAACCCTGAGAAAGCAACGGTTGTAGCTGATTAAACAATTATTCTATTCTCACACTACTGTTCATTATAAACTAAGCAAAAAGCGTCCAAACGTGAACCACCTGTAGCCTTGGCAGATAAGGTTCCTTCAAAGCACTGCTAGCGTACATGGAAAGGAATGCAGTTGAAGATGAACGCATGAGGGTGAGGGGGGAAATGCACACAAGAGTCTAAGCCAGTCCAGGGGAGGAGATGGACACATCTCATATGCATGGAAAAGACATATTGGCAGCTTGCTGACACTCTGTAACTTCTTATTTTATCTACTTATCTCCTTATAGCCTGCTCGAGCTTTTACACTATCACAACCGATGGAAGTTCCTCACATCTCTGCCAAGTGAACCAACTTCTCTTTCTCTCACAAACCAGCTCCACCCCCCTTCCCTAGTATATATATTTTTGTTGTTGTTGTTCAGTCACACAGTCGTGTCCGACTCTCCGTGACCCCACGGACCACCTCATGCCAGGCCCTCCTGCCTTCTGCCATCCTGGTGCTGAATATGCATAGTTTGGCTGATCTACAATTGTGGTGCTGTGCTAGTAAAACCTTAATGTGTATGTGTGTTTATGCGTAGCACACGGTCTAAAAGCATATACAATAAACTCTGGGCCCCTTGGAAGAATGTCATGTAGGTCTGCCCTCCACTTTAGAGCTTAATGGTGCATCTCAAGAAGACAGCTGAGCCAACTCCACATGCACATCCAGTCTCGAGAAGAAACCAAGGCTTATTATGCACAGGTGTTTCCCCTCGGCTTTCACTGTGCATGTCCATCAGGTTTTCTTTGTCGTTCTGCATTGACTTTCATCCCTTCAGTGTTCAGTTTGCTTTCTGTTTGCCGTTTCACTGGGTTTTCTGAGACTGCTTCTGTGCCGATTTTCCCCCTGTATCACTGCCAAGTTGAAGGTAATTCAAAAGTATACAGATTCCTGGAGATTCACTTCCCTGCCTTTTTACCACCCCTCAAACATCCTCCGGAGTTTGCTTAATTTTATGTTCATCGCATCGATAACACTGTCTAACCATCTCATCCTTTGCTGTCCCCTTCTTTTTCCTTCAGTCTTTCCCAGCATCAGGGTCTCCTCCAGTGAGTGCTCCCTTCTTATTTGGTGGCCAAAGTATTTGAGCTTCAGCTTCAGCATTTGGCCTTCCAGGGAACAGTCAGGGTTGATTTCTTTTAAGATTGACAGATTTGATCACCTTGCAGTCCAAGGGACTCTCAAGTCTTCTCCAGCACCATAATTCAAAAGCATCTAATCTTTGGCGGTTGGACTTCCTTATGGTCCAAGTCTCGCAGCTATACATTACTACTGGGAATACCACTGTTTTGACCATACAGACTTTTGTTGACAGGGTGATGTCTCTAGTTTTTATTATGCTTTCTGACATAGCTTTCCTCCCAAGGAGCAGGCGTCGTAATTTCATGACTGCAGTCACCGTCTGCAGTGATCTTGGATCTCAGATATATAAAAATGGATATATTTATACTTCTGTGCATCTGATAAAGTGAGCTCAGCCCCATGAAAGTTCTGCCAAAATAAGTTTGGTTGGATGCCACTTGACTCCTGTTTTATTTTGCACACTTTCATAAATCCTAGCCCTGGTTCGGGAGTTATACTGTCTCTACATGCTCAACACACGTTAAACTAAGGCCACTGCACAGCTCACTTTAAGCCAAATTTACATTTACCATCAACCAAAAAAGTGACATGACTACTGTCTGCCGATATGCAACCTCACCAAATACACACATACAATAATATAACTAAATGGTGTGAATGCATACCACTTCATTCACAGAACCCCTCTTAGAGGATGCTTCAGACCTTTGCAGGGTTGCTAGGATGTTTTATCCACACTTCACATCCCACTTAAAAAATTGTTTGAAGGAGTTATAAATACATTCAACAATAGACCATGTGCAGCAACAGAACTTTCAGACAGATGTACCATGCTGTATCTTCTGGTAAGGTCGCTCTTTGCCCTTGTAAAATTAGTTTCTAAAAATTTCTAGTTTAAACAAGTTGTACCCTTGCCTCCTATGCATGTGCTAACACAATCATGCTCTTGCTATTTTTTGAACCGTACAGTTCATGAGGCCCTGATCCACAAAAACTATAAAACTATGTGTGAGCTACAGACTTATCTTGTCCTAGGAGATGCACCGTGCTTCAATATATTCATTCAAGTGCAAGGACCTTATGATTCAGTAAAAGAGGATTCTCTAACTTTTAGAGATGGGAAATAGCGAAGGTAAAAAGTGATATGTGAATCAGAAGTGCTGCTGGTCACATATGATCAATGAAGGAAATGCTGTGCTCAAAGCATACACGATGGAACAGCTAAAATAAAATCTTTATTGAATGCCCAATTAGACATTCTGTTTACATGTACAAGGAGTATCATCCAAGAAACAAAGCCTCCCTTTTATCAGTCTTGAAAAGGCATGCTCTAATTGTAAAAAAGGTCCATGTGTCCAAAGTGACTTGAATTTGCCAGTTCCCTTTACCAGATTATTCCACAAAAGTGCTATTAGTCCCAGACTGAGTTCAAGGTATTCAACTGTGCTGCAATTTATTTACCTCCAACTACCTCTAAGATAATTCCATGGCCATATTTAAAAAAACAGAAAACCCACATCCATTTCTATGTATTGAAGAAATGCAGTTCTAAGGGCAATTTATCATCCACTACTCAAAAAGTACCATACTGGAAACCAGCACATATTTAATACCATATACACACCCTAAAAGTTGTTCATTGCAATAACTTAAGGGTCAGGGTATCAGTGTCTCTCATCTTGGAATGTAGATCATAAGTCCTCATGGGTAGCGGGTGAAGACGTGTTTTCTGATGCTGTCTCTTCTGTCAAAAGTAACAGAACCCAGTTAAAAAAATACATGTCAACACTGATCCATTATCATCATCTAGGATACAGGAAAGAAAGGACATTTTCAAGTGCAAGAGATCTGCATGATCTTGGTGGGTCCTTACCTGCTAGGGGCACTGTTTTCCCTCCCACAAGTCTCAGGCACAGGAGAGAGGATATCGTTCACCCTCGCCCTCCTCCTCTCTCTCCTGATCCTGCTCCCTCTAGTCAAGGACAGAGCCAATTTCCTCTTATGACTTATATCCTTGTTTCCCCACCCTGGCTCAGGACTGCTTCCCAGACAACTGTCAGAACATGGGCCATTGAAGGGCACATCACCATTAGGAGGCTGGCCCACAGGCATTACCGTAAAGATGTGGTGAGGGGACACAGAGGAAGGCTCCTTGGATCTCTTTGGGGTTGGGGAGCCCCACGTCCTTCAGTTCCCTGATAATCATGCATGCAGTTTGCATGGGGTCAATTTCACCTTCTAGAGGCTACCCCTTCATGCTTTCCAGGGGAATATTCTGGACAGCTCCACAATCTAAGCATACAATTTTTTTATGTATGTGACCCTGTTGGCGGACCTCCTGATGGCACCTGGCTTTTGGCCACTGTGTGACATGGAGTGTTGGACTGGACGGGCCATTGGCCTAATCCAACACGGCTTCTCTTACGTCCTTATATTCTAGCCACCCACACACGAAAGACCGCTTGTCCTGGAGGAAAAGCTCATACATTTTCTCAGCAACACCAACTGGGGGGAAGGAGTGACAGAACTTGCTTGTGTTATCACAAATCATTTTGAGCGACAAGGAAAAGTGGTACAGAAACATAGTAAATAAATAATACCTTTAAAATTAAGACCATAATACCTTTAAAACTAAGACCATATTTCTTTAGAAGAAGAAGAAGAGATTGGATTTATACCCTGCCCTTCACTACCCAAAGGAGTCTCAGAGCGGCTTACAAACTACTTTCCCTTCCCCTCCCCACAACAGACACCCTGTGACACATCTGAATAATATCAAGAGTCTGCCCCCACCTCCCCATAAAAATGTATGCTGGGTTTGTCATATTTCATACATTTGTTTTGAACTATTACTTAGATCAGATATCTTCCATCAGTGATGGGCTGACTGAAGTCCAGTGTGCTATCTCTCCCCCTTTCAAACAGAAGAATTCTCACAGTCCATCAATGAGCTTTAAATTTACAAAGCACACCTGTAAGCAAGGAGTACTTAATCTGCCTTCAGTTATTCAGTGCAATGCACTCTAAGAGCATTAAGGATTTGTTTGCTGGATTAAGCCAAGCTTCACCTAGTCCAGCATTCTTTGCAATAATCCTAAATAGCTGGTGGTCTTCTGCAAGAGAGACAGAAAACATTGGTGGACTGCAGTCCACTTTATGCCTTTTTCCAACTGGAACAGGATTTTCAACACTTAGGATAATTTTTTCCTGAGTTTCAAATTCAAAAGAAAGCTTAGTTTAACATGCTTGAAAAGGTCTTCGGGAGCCCCACAGATTAATAAATATATGAATCAGAAGGGTTGGGGCCTGTGTCAGCAAAGGTGCCTCTGTCCAAGCCAGTCTTTGCAGATCCTATCAATTTTTCCATAAAATTGGATTTTCCATATTTCCCTATCCCAGTGGTTTGTAAACACACTCACCTGTTTTTATAACTGGAGCACAGGCACCATCCTTGTCTTCAAAGCCCTCTGCGCAGACACATTTGAAGCCACCGGGAGTATTAACACAGTCTTCATAGTCTCTCACACACACTTTTCCAGGCAGGGCACATTCATTCACATCTGCAAAGAGTAAAGAAAAGTAATCTGATCTACTATTAGGAATCCTGTAATATTTTCAAAAAAGAAAAGTTCAGCTTCTTGATTAGACAGGCCCTAATAAATTCTTTTTTCTACGTTTAAACAAGAAAACCATTCAAGTTCTGCATTCCACTTAAAAAAATAACTGGGCGAACTGATGACTTAGAGCAGGGTGCCGTAACCTCTCTTAGCCTGTGGGCACCTTTGAAATCCTGACACCAGATGGTAGGCACAACCATAAAATGGCTGCCACAAGAGGTAAAGCCAACCACAAAATGTCACAGAGGTTAAGCATAACTCTAATATTAACTCTTCAACATTTCAGGCAGAAGCTCTGATTAAGAGGATGCCTTTTAAAATGAACATATTGTTTAAAAATAGTTTCTTGTATACACACAGCTTACCTTCAGTCACACACTGCAGATCCTTGCGCCGCGGTGGCACCTGCTACCAAAGCAATTTTTAAAATCTCCAATGGCCAATCAGAAGCCTTGCTGGGCAAAAGCCCCACCTGGCTCTGCTCACTTCTTAGAACACTTAGCAGGCACCCGAAAAGTTGTTGGCAGGTGCCATGGTGCCCATAGGCATGTTGGGGAACCCTGACTTAGACATATCCCCCCCCCCCGAAATGAACAATTGCATTATTACAAACGTAAAACCATGCTCGAATGTTTTGCCCTCTTGTTCTCAGCCTGCCTGACTAGGGTTGAGATTGTCAATCTTTCTAGAACTTCATAAAGCTATAACACAAGTTTCTTTGCCATGTCAGTCTCCCCCAAATTATGCAAAACTCAAATTATGGCTATTACTTGCTTGCCGCTAGTTGTGCTACCAAAGGAGATTTGGGTGAACCTGAAATGCAGTCTTCCAGCTCAAAAATGGTCAACCCCCCCCCCCCTTCCCAGATCTTTTTGTCAAAAGGCTGGTCAGCCAGATCCCCCTCCTATCCCACACTTACCATTATGGAAAGAAACCAAGAACTACATTTTGAAGGTCTTAAGGAATGCGTATCTTTAAACTCTTACTGTTGTGTTCACGGCTTGCAAAAACATGGAAAGCACATGGAATGCTCAGCTTTCATATATTAATTTCCCCTGATCTGCATGATAATATTTTAAAAAGTCAATGGGATGGATCCAACCATCGTTCAAGGACACTCCTTTCAACTTAACTGGCTCTTCTTCCAAGAGAAGAGTCACTTTAAAAAAAACAAAAACATTTTATTGGTGGAATAATATAACAAGATCATCATTAAAACAATATTTTCAACCCATATCACTTAAGGTAGAGGAAGGCTCCTTAGGCTGGATGAATGATTTCCAAGTTTGTTCAGTGGAGTGGAAGAATACAGGTAGCATCCCCAGTAAGTAAGAGTTTAAAGAGCATATTATCTTACATACATTGTAGTGGACAGGAAAAAAGAAGTTAATGTTTAAATTTAACTGCAGAAAGAATTATGTTTTTCCAGAAATGAATGCCTTGGATTAAAGAATAATTCTTGGTTTCTCTGAGAAGAGGCTCTTCTGTTTTTTGATTGATTTAATCAAATTACAACTTACACATAGAGTGCAGGGTCATGTAACTGCTTTGCCACACATCTAGCTCACAAGTGAATGATATCACAAAGCAGCCAAAACATGGGTTCAGAAATGTGTATGATGTTTTATTATAAGTTTACAAGTGCCTGAGAATCAGGGCCAATGGAACCCACCCCAAATTAAATGTCAACTTCAGTGTAAAGAAGCGAACTGACCTGTGCATTTTTCATCTTCCATTTCATAGCCAGCTATGCAGCTTTTACATTTGCCAGGACCTTCTCCTGTGCACTCTAAACAGCTAATATCACAAGCTGAAACACAAAATGCAAACTCAATAACACACCACAACTAGGATATAAGGGGGCAAAAATCTGTGAAGCTAGCTCAGACACTGAGTGTAAATAAGGCAAAGAGGGACAATAACGACTACTCTCATGGTTGAGACAAAGTTATAGAAGTTACTAAAAACAGACAAAATAAAACCTTTAAGGTTTCAACCTACATGTCAGTGGTATCGAACTCATTTGTTATGAGGGCCGGATCTGAAATAAATGGGACATTCTTGGGCTGGGCCAGTGTGTAATAAAATGTAATGCCAGGTAGCGGAGATATAAACTTTATATAGGACACAAACACAAAGGGTTTATTTACTAAAAATAAAAACATGCTTAAAACATTAGCATTCTTGCAATATTTTGTTTATTTAACAGTGTCTGATAACTGACACCTCTTGCTCTGAATTACTGCATCAAAATGTCTGTGCTGTTGCAATCTTGAATATGCTGTTCAGGTGTATATCTGTAAGCTGCAAACCTTCAGCAGCAGCAGAACTGGAAGAAGAAGCAGAAGACAGCCAGTTCCACTCCGGGCCTAATAGAAGCCCTCTCCGGGCCTGATCCGGCCCCCGGGCCACATGTTTGACACCCCTGTCTTAAGTGATCAAAACAAACCAGCTATAAAAAACACTTCAGACAATTTTGTAAGAAAAACTGCAGAAGATGCCACAACACAAGTGTCATGTTAGATTCCTCCTCTTTTCATTCTCTTCCTTTTCTTAACTCCATTCTTTATTGTAGCCTGTACACACCCCTGCAATCTGAACTACCTTTTCCTCTCACTGATCTTTGCATTAGGATCATTTCCAGTGTCTATTCCTATCCTTCCTTAAGCTCTTAAAACATCATCTTCAGATAGCCCCTCCTGTCCATTATCTTAGGTCTTCCACCCATTGTGACCACTTAGGATTTTTAAAAAGACCATCACTACCTCAGTCTACAGAATCTTTTCCCAGTTATTCTCCCTCTCTTGTCTTCACCCCCCTCCCCATTTCCATTACTTGGAATCATTTAACTCCCTCCCACTTTTGTATTTATTCCCTTGGCTGACCGCCCAGAACCACCTTTGCTTGCCCTGATTTCCCACCACTGTTTCCACCTTGTTGAACCTCAGTTCCAACTGCATTATAATGTTGTTCTTCTGATGTTCTTATTCTTAAGCTTCCAAAAGTCTATGCTAAAAGGGACACATAAGTCATCTTTGTTGTATCCAATACAAAGCTAAATGTTGTACTACTTAGTAGGTTAAATATATACTGAAAAGAAACCTTTGCAGGAGAAGGAGCCATCTGTGTTTAAACAGTATTGGTCACTGCTGCAAGGGGAGTCTTCAGCAGCACATTCATCCACATCTAAAAAGACATGCAGAACAAAAGAAAAAAAAAACACCCACTCAGACTTGGCAGATGAACAGAACACCAGACCACTTTGCTTAGCAGTCCTCTAGCTGAGGAGTGGGGGGGGGGGGTACTTGCTTGGGCTCAACTTGTTTCCAGCACATCTAGCCAAACATTGGCTTTGTCTTCCTGCCCTTCCTTGCTGGCATGCCAACATCTTTACAGGAAGACACAGCAGGAGTTTGGGACTAGGGCCAAAACGTTTGCCTACCCTGTTCTGAAGTATGTCACCTTCAAAGAACGTTGGATTTGAGTGTAGAATGTCAAACTAGGATCTGGGAGACCCAGGTTGAAATCCCCACTCTGCCACAGAAGCTTGCTGGCTGGCCTCAGGCCAGGTACACTCGCTCAGCTTAGCCTGCCCCCCGAGAAAATAATGTTGTAGGCTGCTTTGGGTCCCTACTGGGAAGAAAAGCATGGTGTAAGCATCTAAATAAAGTTAAAGTATTTAATGGGTGAAGGGCAATGCCAATATGATCAACTAACTGCAGTATCCCATGGCTCAAAGAATGATGCTCTCCAGAGGGTCCCTCAAACTTCATGAACCATTTTTCAGGGACCACAACATTATTTATTTATTTATTTTATTTATTTTCGCATTTATATCCCGCCCTATCCCGAACGCTCAGGGCGGCTAACAGGGGCACCGAGTGCCAAGTAAAACAATATCATAAAACAGAACATATAGTTAAAACTTTCACATATAGTTTAAAACCATAAATTACAATCCAATATATAGCAATATATAGCAAACTTCAGCAAGAGGGAAGATCTTAACCTCACCTAGCTATCGACAGTCTCGTATTCAGGGCCATTTCCAGTGCCACACTCCACCCACCGGGGGCAAGACACTCAGCTGTTAAATTCGCTAGGGCATAGGGATACAGATGGAATGCTGGCGGCGGCGGCTCCTATCCAAAGGCCTGGCGGAAGAGCTCCGTCTTGCAGGACCTGCGGAACTGAGAAAGGTCCCGCAGGGCCCGGATCTCCTCCGGGAGCTCTTTCCACCAGGTAAGTGATGCATCCTGCCCTTTAGCACTAAACCTGTAAGCATTATATTATTTTATGATCCCAACAAGCTGGCAGCCATTTCAAAAAGTACACTTTGCCAAAGCAACCTCTACAGCAAGTATATGGATTCACTAAAAGAGGTGAATGTAACCGTAGCAGCACATATAACATGTCTTATGGGTTGGATCAAATGGTTCCCTTCTGCTAAGTGAGAAACCTTCCACTGGAAGAGGAAATCCTTCTAAATTGAGCTCTTGTTGTTAGATCCATTTTCTAACCGGCAGCCTTACTCACCCACACAGGCATTTTCGTTTTTGGTCCAACCTTCTTTACAGTCCTGGCAGTCTGTATTCGCTGCATCTCTGCAAGTTTTACACGACTCATGACAAGCTATGACGAGAAAGCAATATTTTAGATCCTAAGAACATAGTATTACATTACACAGAATTTACTAATATGGTTTACCAAAATATACAGCTCATAGACAGGATTCACACATGCACACACTTTATATAGTGATACCTGGCTTATATCTCACGAATGCTTTCTCTTGATTTCCTCATATATCAGTTCCCCCACCCACACATGCACGCATCAGTACATTACATAAAGATCCTCAGCAGTCATCTTGTAGGTCACACGTCAAACAATTTCTTGTGTCAGTCACCCAATTCCCACATTACACCAGTAGTTTGCTCATGAGGAACTAGTCCAATGTAATCCTAAACAAGTCAGAGGCACGTCCACCCAGTTCAGTCTACATTTTGATGCATGCCTGCATCAGCTTTCAACAGAAGAGTATTTGTTAGAGGAAAAGGATCCAATCCATAGAGCGATATTTTAAACTGAATATGGGTTAGCTGATATAATCAAACTAATTTTAGAAGTTAAGCAAAACCCTGGTGAAAATAATTAGTTCAGTTAAATTAACACTTCATTAGGCTTTTAAAATAAACTTGACAGTATAACACTATAAAGTGCACTACTGAAAAGCCACCGTATAATAGTCTATCAGGTTACTGACTCCAAAATTTGCTACATTTGGTCTGCAATCAACAGAACACATAAACTGGTGGTTTTGCACTGTGTGCCAATAATTCCCATTATATTCAATGGAACAAAACTGATTTTACTGCTTACCTACCTAGTTCTGAACATCAACCAAAATAGAAATCCTTCAATATTCAGAACCAGATACTTACAAAAGCATAAGCAATGCATCATAAGTATATTTATGTACCTGTACAAACGGAATGTGTGTCGTTTCTGTGTGAGTTATAGTAGCCATCAGCACATTCTAAACAAAATTCTCCTTTGTATTCCTTGTTGCAGCTGCATGACCCATCACCACCTCGAGTGCCATCTCCATCGCATCGGCCATTCCCATGGCAAGGCCTTTCTGACCCACCGAGGCACGCTTAAATGACACAGAGCAAGATTTTAAGATTTTAGCAGCGCAGAACCAAGTACAAATCTTCCTAACACTTTGCTTACTGCAATTAAGCTTGTTGGTCATAAGTTTAATTTCATTTCTAGCCAACTACAATAGGAAGTTACTCCCTGGAGTTTATTGTGTCCTAGACCCCTGCTGATATCAAAACTCCCCACAAGCCATTATTCCTACACAACAGTCCTCAAGGTGCCATGAGATTCTTCTGTTGTTTTTGCTGCTACCAACCCAATGAGTCTCAGGAACAGTATTAATATGACCGAGGGGTAGTTCAGCAAATAAAATTATCCTAGGAATGCTTAGTTGGCAGAGGATAGTTCTGGGGTTGCCCATTTTATACTTCAGGCAGCTGTTCTAGCTGTACCAGTCAATGTACCAGTCTTCTTCTCTGCCCATCACATCCTCATGTATGATTTAATCTTTAATATGTCAGCACTGAAGAAACAAAACTAGAGCACCCTGGCATAATACATTTCAATACTTTATTACTGTCATTTCTTCATTACCAAGACAATCAGGTCCATAGGTCCCAGCAGGGCAGCAAACTTCAATCTTCTCTATACAAAGCCACTTAAACAAATCTGTGTTTTTCTTTCTCCTGTAAAGACATGACATTTATTTTAAAGCAAGCTTTAAGATGCCTGTATTTCTAATTGTACATATCTGCAACAGTAACTTTGCTTAGTTCAGAAAAAAAGTAACAACTTTATAACAAAGGCTCTAGAACATCAAGGCTAAAAAGCTCGTCTGTGCCTATGACAGATCAGCCTCAAACTCCTTATGAAAGTGTGCAATAGATCTGAACAGCCACCTGTACTGGGTTTATACATTCACAGCACTGGCTTATGACTTTTCTGCTTCAAGTTTCTTCACCTCACACCATTCTTCATAACAAAGAACATTCACTACTGCACAGAGAAGACAGAACATGATGTTCCTTATTCTTCCCTTCTGGTACCAATCTGAGTTGTCACTCTATCCCAGAGATTCACAACCTTTTTGAGTCCATGATCACTTCTGAAAGGGTAGCAAACACAAAGTTGCTATGGGGAATGCAATTTCTGTTTCTGAGATGCATTTCTTTTAGATACAGCCATGAATTCCTCTTCTCTTTCTGTTTCAATGCAATATCTTTGTAGTTTTCCATTACAAAACATAATGGTTGTCCATGTGTTCTTTTGCAAATGCAGCCTTTGCAGGATTTGTTTTATTTTATGCACCACAGGGTCCTCTAGCAGGAGGACAGGAAAGTTTGGGGGGGACACTGTTTGCCTCTGAATGTCTGCAGAATGAAATTCTGAAATTTTGCCGAACCTCCCTTCCTGCCCTCGAATTTATCTTTGATTCAAAACGGAACTGAATCAAAACAGACTCCGCATGCCTGAAAAAAGAAAAGGAGTGAAATTGTTGGATTTCAGGAAGAAAATGGATAAGGAGGTGCACAAGGTGGGACCAGTCACAAAATATTGGGAGATTCCACATCAAGAGGGGGAGGCAACTGTTTCCAAATGGGTTCACTCTGCAGCTGCAAAGGTGATCTTTCCTAGACTCTTCCGAAGCATCTTGAAATGCTCAGTCCTATTTTGGAAAGGAGATGCTGTTGGCTAATGGAACCATTTTCTTCCTTACCTCCTGGCATGCCTAGAGTTACAATGGTTCAGAAACAAGATCGACAACAAGAAGTTCCTACATGACAGCAAGCTATTATAAGCAAAACAAAATTATGCTAATTTGTTTTCTAACACTGATTGCAAAATCTGCCTCAACTTGTTGTTACATAATTAGGTATTGTTATCCAAGAACTATAAAACATTTTTAATCTATTTATTGATTTTCCAACATAAAAAGAAAACGAAATATTGTAAACTTAGAAAATAAATCATACATAACATAGCAACTTTGTTATAATTTCCTCCTATACTCACAACAGGTCCTCAATTCCTGCTTAAAAGCTATTTCAAAACTTTTTAACAAAAATAAATTTTTTACAAAGTTCCATTTATATTTCACTATTCTTAAATAAATCAATTCTACACACCCTTTTCAGAATTCAAACATAACCCACAAATTACTTTCCCAGCCAGATTAGCTTTTCTCTTTCTTATCTTGGCATCACTGTTAAGTATATTCAGCTAATCTAACAAATATGTAAATGAGTTATCAGGATTACCAGCCTGTTTAAATATAGCATTTTTATCAATATACATATATTTTTCGCTATATAAACATTTTCTTTAATATTTGCCAGTAACCACTTTTAGCCTAAATAGCCCCAACTTAAGTCACTAAATAAAAATATTTATTTGAGGAAATCCAAAAGTAAAAGAGTTACTACTTATATAATATTAAGGATTATGAGAGGTAGCAATCACAAAATAATAATTAACCTTCCTACTTATTACTGTAAATATATATAATACCATTCCATTCTTTTATGTTATACATATTATTAGAAAATAAAACATTAAGGAAGGTGCATTTTTAACTTAACCCAAAATTCTCATCTTCAAGTTCTAAAACTTTCAATATAATCATCTCAATTCATCGTAGCTAACATCCAACTTCTCATTATCTTATTCTCAAATTACAAGTTATGAAGCATATACTTAGGTGAAAATGTAGACAAAAAAGGGAGAATTTAAAACACCAATTATCATTTTTACACATTTTCTATCCCCTATTTTTCCTTTACACCTTTTTTTAAACTATCATGTCCAGATGCCTTTCGTCTTTGTACACGTGAATCTTTATTTCCAGCTTCTCCCATTTGTATTTCCACAAGCCTAGTTTGGCTTCGTATTTATAAATCCTCGTTTTTTATTTCTTGGTTCTGTGTCTGTAAATCCTCATTTCTAGTTTCTTCCTTCTGTTTTTCAGCAGTCTCATCTTTAAATATTTGTTAGCCTTGTAGGTTCTCTTGACACAATGTTTTGGTTTCTTTTTATCCAACTTAATCATTTTTTTATGTGAAAAATCCTGAGGGACTCCTTTCACTACTTCCAACTCTACCGCAGAACTTGCTGTTTCTTCCCAGTTACACATGTGCTTGCTTTTCCTCTCATCGTTCTCCATATATAAAGGTATCATATCCTTTAAGACTTCATCCTGATATAAAACCTGTTGTTCTTCAGAGCTCTGCTGAGAGAACTCTGTTTCTTTCCCATTGTCCAGCTCCGAAGAAGAACTCTGAGGCTTGTCCATAAGATTTTTAAATGCTGATTTCACCGCTTGCTGAATTTCCTCCACTAATATCCTCTGGAACTGTTCCCAAGAAAAGGTATCCAATCTCTGTCGACTCCCCAATTTCTGCCTCTTCATTACTCATTACTGAAGCCATTTTCTTATTTACTTATATTCTCTACCACAATGCTTAATAAGATTCCAGGGTCATGTAACCTAAGTATTTTAAAGTCATTATCTTTAATCAGTAGTATTTTTAAAGAAACAATATTAGTTTTCTTACCCCTGCCATGTTTTAATCGCTCTTTAGCCCCATTCTGTTCTCAGCCGCTTTCCTTTCGAGTTCTGGGTATTTCGATGCTGGGGTATTTAATTGCAAGTCCTTTTATTTTATTTTTTGCTTGAAGTGCTCAAGTCTTCCTTTTTCATGTTGTACGCTATGTTATGTTGAATATCCAGGAAGTCTCTAAAACGGGTGGTCACGACTAGTGCAGATCACAGCGGTCATGTTCTGCTCCATTTCCTGCTTCTGCATTGGACAAAACACTCTCACCACCACAAACCACTGTCTGTGGGGTAGCCAAAAAAGTCTTTTGCTGCCAAAGCTCCCTCCAGGAGTTTGAGTGAGTCCCCGCAAGGTCGCACAGACCGGGAAAGTACAAAAAAGCAAAAAAGGACGAGTGAGCTTGGGAGCGTCCTGAGCCGCACATGCGGTGTCACGGCCTTACCCCGGAAGTCCCAAGAACTATAAAATTAAGGACACTAAAACACCCATCCCATAGCCAAGTCATAATTTGGCTAAGGAACTGAAGATTTGCTTCCTTCGATAGGAATGCTTCCAGTTGTAAAACAGATTTACACGCTTGGAAGAAGGTTTGCTAAATTGTGATTAAACTAAACAGTTACTGAAAGTCAATTTAGTAAGTATCTGGAAGCAAGACATAAGTAGTTGGAGATTGATTAAGAGGCAAGATGGTGACAGATAAACAGCTTCATCCAGCTGCTCCAACTGTACCAGGTTATCTTCTGCACTGGATTATTTGGCTTATGTGGATTGACTTGACTATTCCTATCTATATACATCAAACTGCCAGTCGCACGGCTTAGTTATTTCAAGAAAACATTACAACTGGGCATAAAGGAAAGATTTTTCATTGGCGTTTTGCTGTTTGTCTGGATTATATCTAACTCTGGGACCAGGGCTTTTTTGGTAGAAAAAACCCAGCAGGAACCTATTAGCATAATAGGCCACACCCAACATCAGAAACTCATTAGCATATTAGGCCACACCCCATGCCTTCCCTTGGCTTGCCCAGGTGCCCCACACCTGCAGGGAGCCCAGGCAAACCGGCCCTTGGACAGGAGGGGAGGCAGTTTAAACTGCCCTCCCTTGGCTTGCCTGGGCACCCCATGGCTGCAGGGAGCCTGGGCAAGCCAGCCCTCGGAGAGAAGGGAAGGCAGTTTAAACTGCCTTCCCTTGGCTTGCCTGGGCACCCCATGGCTGCGGGGAGGCCGGGCACGCCAGACCTTGGAGGGAAGGGAAAGCAGTTTAAACTGCCTTCCCTTGGCTTGCCCAGGCGCCCCCTTCCCTCTGTAGCCACGCACACAGAGATTTTGGCTGTAGTAGGCGTGGCCAACTCTGAAGCCATCCGGAACTCTGTTCCTGTGCGTTCCTGCCCACAAATAGCCCTGTCTGGGACACTTGATTCTGGGTGGGCCACACTGGCCAGAGTCAATCTTGGAACTTGAAACTCTGTTGGACTCAATTTTATCAGGTAATATCTGGATTTAAAACCAATGTTTAGGTTAGATATTTAGCTTTATTATTCTGTCCTCACTGTTCACTGTGTATATATTGTCTATTCCTGCAATAGTCTTTTAATAAATCACTTTAAATATACTCTGTGTTCTTGTGCTTTGGGGCTTCACTCCGAATCCAGTACTTACGCCATATTGGCTACAGCTACCAGAATAACTGTTTTCTGAAACTCACCTTGTAAGTGTCCTACCTTGCCGGGGTGACTCTGGTATTAGACCCAGGAGGGCTGGAGGCTTAGTCCCTTGGTCTGTGGCTGACAGGGTAGTTAAAGGGACTGTTGGTAGCGTTATTCTGGGGTTGTGAGGATTCACACCTCCAGCAGTTTGACATTTTGCCTTTGCCCAACCCATCACCCTTAAGGAGGCTTTTATAGGTCTTTCACAGATGTGCTAAGAAGTCATACTGGAGCTAACTGCAATAGCAAATCTTGCTTAAATCCTTTCTTTACTTATGAATACAACTGTGCTCTTAACAAAAGTGGACAAAGCAGGTACAGAAGACAAAGCTGCAGGAAGACATTGTGACTGATCTTCTGATGTGTCCACTGAAAGCAGCAGAAACACTGAAATTTGTGGAGTACCTGACCAATAGGGACTCACAGTACTCCAGGCCAGGTGGAACATAGTAGACAGAATCTCAAGAAGCTTGCTTCTATTTTTTCCAATGTAGGAAGATCAAAGCTGGACATAAACATAGGTGTCTACTTGCTCCTTGCCTTCCACGGGAATATCTAAATCAAATGTGCTCTCTACTGCTGCAGTGAATGGCTGGCCACATTGCAACTTTCTGTTGGCACCACTAGTACCTGGGGGAAGCGGGGAGGTTATATAACTTACTTGTTTGTGTATACTTTGTTGTTGTGATTATAGTGTGCAATTATGCTTAATGAACTAACTGGATTTATAAATCAGCAGTGTGTATAATTTGTTTCAATCCCACTAGAATCATGAAAAGAACCTGGTCAGTGTGAGCTACTCAGAGGAGTAGAAAGCGACCAGATGAGTTATTTTACTTCTGGTGTTCTCTTATAAATTTACAAACACTGTTGCCTGTTACATAATCTGCACTGGACATCTTCGTTTCAAGAACGTACAGTCAGTGGCAAACGTGCAAGTTATTCTAGTGTTTTTAAAACAAAGGAAGAAAGAGAGGTACAACATATGAAAAGAAACAGATGTTCTGGTAATCTGAAGAAGTATTTATTTATTTAATTTATATCCCGCCCTCCCCGCGAAGTGAGCAGTGACTCACGAAAGCTCATAACCTGCCACATATTTTGTTAGTCTTTAAGGTGCTACTGGACTCTTGCTCTGTTCTGGTAAAAGATTTTAACAGTAGTTAAATATTTTGTTTTATTCAAACACGTAATGAGCAGAACACTTTCCAAGCAATAGTTCACCGTGGCCATCTCCCTACAGATTGTTTGCCATATATCACACAATTGGCAAATATGGTTTTCATTCGTGGTTGCTCCTTGAAAGGCATGATCACAGGTTAGTGCTGTTACAAGAAGCTTGTCTTCAGCTTTAGTGGCAAGAAATATACAGTATGCTTAGACTGACTTGAGTACCAGTCAGCTCGATAGATAATTTAGAACACTGCTCTTACATTTTTCACCAGCATTACATTAGTTACAGATATTGTATTGTACACAAATATACTACCCGTAAAGGAAGATGACCACTGCACTTCTAGTCTGCTATTCAGCAAGTACGCACACCACAGGGTAATATACAGACATTCATAGCTTTTGTTAAAAGATATCATAAACTAACAGACTGAGCCGCTTTATTTTACATTGTTACGTTCTAATAGTTAAGGACTAATGTAATCTTGCAGGGAAATAGCTGTGTATTATGATTAAGTTGTGCCTTGTAGACATTGTTCTGATTTTATCTTGTTGGTTAATACTCCCAGAGTATTAGAACATCTATTTGTTCCCACTAACACAGAATTATTGAGGTTAATTACTACAAGAAAAAGCGTATAAACAAGGGGAGTTCCTCCCACACACACACATTTGAACACTATTGTTCAACGGTAAAAGAGATTCCCATGCTTCTTTCATTCATTTTGGGGTTGTTTATTTAAAAGGTTTATTAGCTGCCTTTCTGCTTTACAGAACTCATGGCTTACAATGGGTTAGATCACTTCTACCCACCAAACATGTGGTTCTGCTTGGTAGCTGTGCGTACTTGCATGTGTAGGGAGAGTTACAAGTTACGTCAATTAACTTCTAACTGCTTAATATGACGATTCCAGACTTAGGTAATCCTTTCTTTATATTAAACAAAGACAGCCACAGATAAGTATGCCTAACCCCCCCCCCCCCAATTCCACGGATAGTTCTGTGTTGAGACTGAGGAGGATATTCAATAAATTTTATTAGCTGCTAACATGCAGTCAATTTCTGCATATTTCAGTACTTCTATGTACAGTACACTTGGAAGAGACTGTGTTCAACAGTTAATATCATTGCATGGGTTATTAGTCATAAGTATGCAGTTTTAAAGGATTACTGGTTTACTGCCATATAGAACACAATTTGGGGTATGAAAGAACACAAAGTGTACAACCCCAGCATTTAAGTTGGATCCTCCCTTTATTCAGAATCATAATTAATTCACATAGCTGAACTGAACTATCTTTTTAACCTCATACCTATCAAACCCTAAAGCTCAAAATAGCAAGTTCGATTCTAACACAATTTACACATTTGCATCACCAAGGTTTGCATAAAGCTATTAACAGCTGAGGTTTTTAAAACACAGCTTTGAAGAAAAACAAAGCTTTGCAGATGTAACTGAAGGCAAAAGCTGGCTTGGAGATTTCTAGAGCTAAGTGAGGATATACAAGGAAGAACAACTTGCCCTTCTGATCCCAGGTGGAGCTGTCAGGGCTGGCAGTTAGATAAACTGTCTTCTGTAGTGGCAAATGAAGCAGGTCTGATCTGGAATTAATAAGAACCTTATCACGGATTCCTACCAAGCAATGCTGACAAACTTCATCACGTGCACTGCAGGAGCATTAACACAAACCTCTGGATTCAACTGAATGCTGCCCAGAAAAGAAAGCATTGGGCCCATGCAGGGGAGTTAAGCTTCTCATTCGTTTCTTCCGCAAGTTAGTACAGGGTTGCTACCAATGTTCCCTCTAAGCTGAGTTAGTCTGAGCTAGCTCACAGTTTTTTAGCCTCCAGCTCACTGATTTTTGTTTTAGCTCAGGAAGGATTGCTCCAGAGCAGACTAATTTATGCAGAGGCCAAATCACTCGCTCACAACTTTAATCCCAGTAGCTCACAAAGTAGAATTGTTGCTCACAAGACTCAACAGCTTAGAGGGAGCATTAGTTGCTACCCTGACAGCTACCTAGATTGGTCATGCAAAACAAATAGAGGCTGACCTGTTGATTCTGGGGGCGAAGCACAACAGGCCAGCTGCTTCACATATTTTTCAAACACGGGACTGGGGAATTTACAAAGAACCATGGATTTAACAGGGTATCCCACTATCTGTGTTTTACACTGCCCTCAACTGTGCTGTTCGAGTTGTAGCCACCTCCATTCTAAATATACTATGTTACAGAACAGAGAGCAGAAGATGGAAGTCAGAAGCATCAAGCCCATTCATATTTATACAGTTGGTTTTCAAAATTGCTGCTATGAAATCAATTGCTGCTATGTAAAAGAAACCTATGGCAATAGCATTTCTCATCTAGGACCCTCAGACATACTATGTCATTATATCTAGGGAACCCATTAACTTGGCATGGCATTGCTACTTTACCTAGAGCTTAAAGTCTACTACCAAAGCACTATCCCTTTATCTCCAGCAAAGGAATGTTGTGCCATGGCCTTCCTACTTACCATTTGAACCACCAAGCTTCAATGTGTTCTTCATGCTCTTCGACCATGTTGTTGCATTCAAAGTTGCTACTGTCACACAGGTTCTCTATTATCTCTACAAGTCGAATTTCACTAAATAATGACAAAAGGAAACAATAATGACGGTAACATGTTTGCGATATTCAGGTTGCAATTCAGGTTCTATTACGTTACATAAAAACTATATTTGCAAATCCACATGCCTCACTAAAAAGTTGAAAACATAAGCAATCAATACAGCAGTAAACTGCAAACAGAAAGTTTAATATATTTAAAGGTTTGGGTGTCTGAATGAGATGGAGAGACCTCAGTACAGTTCCCCACTTGGCCATGAAAGCTCACTGGGTAAACTTGGGCCAGACATGATCTTTCAAGTAGACCCTCCACACAGGATTGTTGTGAGAGGGAAGCACAATATACACCACCATGCACTCCTTTAAAAGCAACACAGAAGTATCATAAACAATGTTTAATTCAGAGAAAGGGTAACGTTGCTCAGAAATATGGAATATGCTTGC
This sequence comes from Gekko japonicus, assembly GCF_001447785.1. Classification (NCBI taxonomy): domain Eukaryota; kingdom Metazoa; phylum Chordata; class Lepidosauria; order Squamata; family Gekkonidae; genus Gekko; species Gekko japonicus. Next base: position 161,275 of record NW_015167148.1, on the reverse strand, counting down.
TTTTAGAGATGCAAATCTATGCAGTTATTTACAAGACACACCCACTCAATTCCATTCCAACATAACACGGGACTGGGCTTTACGTTTGCTAGGTGGACCTCCAAGGGGCTCTTGACCACCAAACCCTACCTACCAGTTTTCTTTTCTGTCTCCCACTTTCCTGCACTGGGACCAATTTTCCACAAGCTGCTGCTCCGCGCTCACTCTTCCCTTTGCCTCATCATACGTGTCAATTTCACACCATGTGCTGCATGGCCACATTTTGCCCCACAGCTTCGCCCAATTTCCCCCGCGTCTACTCAATCCTGTTTTTTGAGGATTGAGTAGATGCAGGGGAAATCGGGCGAAGCTGTGGGGCAAAATGTAGCCGCGCAGCACATGGTGTGAAACTGACACGTAGGATCGGAGCAAAGGGAAGAGCGAGCACGGGGCAGCAGCTTGTGGAAAATCAATGTGGATCTTACAACTGTGAAAAAAGGAATAATTCACAATGACTGACTCAGATTGCTTGCTCTCATAGAACTGTACCCCTTCCGCTAAATATTATATTATGGACTCCTTTAAAGAGCCTAGGTATGAATCAAAGGGTCTCCAGAGAAAGCACTGTAGAATCCATAGTACTTTACCCTGACACGAAAATGTAATAAAACTTGGTCAGCTATTTCAAGCCTCTGATGTTGAGGTCTTTACTATTTGGAAATTAATTAGCTGTCCAAATGTTTTCCTACCCTTTGGCTGCAACAGAACTCAATGCTCCCAGATGATATCAGAGAGCCCAGAGCCCAAAAAGCTGTGGACAAAAGGGGGGACTTCATAGACAATATTCCAAATACATGGCCAAGAGCTGGTGTGTTACATAGCCTAATTTGTATATTCAAGACAAAGTAACTTGTTGGTGCAGACATTTTGGCACCAGGGACAGATTCTCCTAGTAACCGATAAAGTTACTTTCACAAGTTTGAAGATAGGCAGTTCTCATTTTATAATCCAAAACAGCAGCATTTTACATCTAGCATGTGCAGTCAACTGAAAGGTCAACATGCACACAGGTAGGGGTTACGCACAAAGAAAGGCACCTTTAGGAAGTTATTTCCTATTGAACTGAATATTTGATTATGCTTAACTGCTAGTGTTTGAGATAAGAATTCATATCGAAGCAAGAGTTGGAAGGGTGCCTGATAGTTCTTAAGCAACAATAAGCTTTTGAGTCCTTGCAGGCCACAAACAGCTCTAGGAGGGAACCAGGACAGAAGAGATGTAAGGTGTCCCATTCTTCCTCTACTTTCCCGTAGTGCTACTCCCATCTACCCCCCTTCAGCCTAATCCTACTTCTTAGCTCAGATTACCATGCAGAGTAGACTGGGTAAAACTAGCAGCACAGGGCTATGGAGATTCCTGCCTTCACCTGGTTGGCCCAGGCTAGCCCAGCCTCATCAGATCTTGGACACTAAGCAGGGTTGACCAAGGAAGTCCAGGGTCAATACGCAGAGGCAAGCAATGGCAAACCACCTGTGAAACTCTCTTGCCTTAAAACCCCCACAGGCTTGCCATAAATCAGCTGCAACTTCATGGCACTTTATACTTCCATAGAAATTCCTTGCAAAGTCCTGCCTCTAGACCCTGACGTAAGAACAAAGACCAGGGTATTAGAAACACCATCGGTCTCAAATGAGCCTCACAGAAGTTTGGCTGTCAAGGATAGGCAGATAGAAGAGACAAGAATGGACAGTAGAAGCACCTCCATGGGGAGAATGGCTTGCAGTCCTTTGCATATGAGACAGAGATCTGTTTAGAGGTCACTTCTGCCAGGTGCACCCCATGGGCTTACATGCTCTCCACTTCTTGCATCCAGGTTCCAATTCTCTCCTCTTTTCTCTTGTCTGCTGTAATCAGGGCATGGTGTAACTTTTGAACCGGGCAAGCTATGCCTTATCACTAAACAGGATTTCCCACCAAACATGACTACAAACACACTTCAAACTATGATTTCAAGTCATCTGGAGGCAATTCACACAGCTTGCCGGATTCCAGCAAGCTACCAATAACACAAACCAAAAAAAAGGATGTGGGAATACACATGCAAGAAGGCCTATGTGAGATATGACATCAGAAGTGATTCACAGACGCTTTCAACCTATTTAACCCAGTACATGATTTTTAGTCCATTTCTTTCTACAGCAGAAATACAAGAAAGAGCACAACAATGAACAAGCAACAGCCTAGTGAGAAAATCTCAAAGTTTGGCATCAAACATCAACCATGTATTACAGAAAATGGTGGCTGGATAACAGCCTTACAGCTTTTACTGGCTATATTACTAACAAGCTATCATATTTCATAATTAAAATTCAACTTTTGCAGTAGATTAAAATGCTCCCAACTTACATATACTGCTTCATCTGGTCCCAGGCATATTATAAATTGCAGCCAAGAATTTTCCCTTGTTGAAAGAAGAAAATGCACACACACTGTACCTGGTCTCATATTTAGATAGGGTTTTTTCTTCCCAAGCAGTATTACCACCTCCAAAGTTCTTTTTGGCTGTATCTGTTAGTCCCTGCCAAACAGAAATTAATACTTTAAAGCACCAGCATTTTTCAAGAATGATTGACTATCATTATTGCATCACTGAGAAGTCACTAAACACTAAATCTATATACCATGTGCAACATCTGGCCTCCATCTGCAGATATCTAAATCGACAGATTGGGGCCACACAGATGCTAAACAGATGTTACTGAAAACACAGGGGACCCCACCCCAGGTTTGCAGAAAAATCTGACTTTAAAAAAAAAGTGGAGAGTTTAAATTCCCGTCAAAATAAAAAAGCATTTTTTACACAAGCGCAGAGAACGCACCTACCTCTGGCAACACGGCAGCCTGGGAGCCATGCTGGCCCGGGCAGCAGAGGTATGGCAGCCTGGAAAGCATGCTGGGCCTGGCATTGGAGGCACGGCAGCCCAGGAGCTGGGCTGGGCCCAGTGGTGGAAGCGTGGTCACCTGGGAGATGTGCTGGGCCTGGCGGCAGCACAGCAAGCAGCACTGCACCCAGAGGTGGTGGCATATCAGTGTAGGAGTTGGCATGCGGCGATGCAGCAGCCCAGAAGTCACACTGGGCCCAGAGTCAGAGGCGTGGCAGCCTGGGAGCCACAATGACGGCAGAGGATGCTGGGCTCAGGAGCCGTATCACACTTGGCATGAGGGGGGGGGGATATGGGATTCCTCCCCCAGCTCGCCGTGGTGGAGGATGCCGGCAGCTGCACTGGGCCCAGCTGTGGCAGAGGAGGAATGGGCCCAGCTGTGGAAGATGCCGGCCCAGCAGTGGTGGAGAAGGATGCTGGACTTAGGAACCATGCCAGGATCACCCCCCCCCCCAATGAGTGTCTATCCCCAACTGAGCTGTAAGGGGAATCAGCAACAATGGGGGGGGATTCCCCCCACAAGTATCACAGGTCCCCACTTACAAAGATACTAACATTTTTTTCATGCAAAATTGTGGCAGGTGGTTTTACAGAACCAATCAAATTTAAAACAACAAAACAAACCACCACTAAACGCTAACTCTATATACTATTTGCGACATCTGGCCTCTATCTGGCCTCCATCTGATGATACCTAAAACAACAGATTGGGGCTACACAGATAAATGTGGAGTATAGGTCACATGTTTAGCTGTACATATGTTGAGTGTAACACAATTAAAAAGTCTCATGCACACTGACTGTACACATGTTCATTGTCATGAGGTTCATGGCACCAAGCAAAGATCTTTAAACTTTCTCAGCCCTTTAAGACTCATTAAGGCCTCATTTTTAAACTGAATTTCATTTTGTTAACCTTATATGTTTTACTGCAGGTTTTTAAATTGTTGACTTATGGTTTATTGTTATTTATTGTCTGTACTGTTAACCACCTTGGTTATAGTTCTATAAAAAGCACAATACAAATGTTTGTAAACAACAGCCACCTGTTGCCATCATTTTACAACATAAAGTCAAAGGTATAAGTGTAGTGCAGAAGACCTGTATGCTTCAGAACGAGCAAGTTAAAGAGATTTTCACCTAGCTTCAACTTACTTCCATTGACACTCAATTCTTTCCTAGCTCATCTCTGTATCTCCTGGCCTTTCCATCAAAGGCTTCAGAAGTCAGCTATAGATAAGAATTAATAAGGAACAGTACAGTTTTTTCTTCTATGAGAATTACTCAACAATGCTTACAAAGGCAGTTTGCACATCCACAGAGAAAGTGAGCTTGGCTCTCCCTGTAACTCTAGGCGCCCATAACGCTGAACACATACACCCTGCATACACATATCTGTTTGTAAGAAAAATTCAATATGCATTTACTTGAGAAATAAAATCAGGGACCAGTACTGGTAAACATAACATTTTTGCACTGAATGCCACATGAATTAATAAGGGGGGAAAACCCACGACCCATGCTCATACACACACACACACACATTTAATATACCTTTGTATGCACACTGAATAGCTCTTACAGTACTTACTAAAAAGGAAGACAAACCATTAAAAAACGTCATATACACAAACAGAAGTACAGACATAACTGTAACTTGTATGCAAACATAAGATGCCCCCCTCCTTTTTTATTTGCTGGCATACCTGAGAAGAAAAACTAGCCTTGCATTTGAGTAAATCCTCTTTCCACATTTAACACATGCCCACTGAACGCACTATTTAAACCTCGTCTTTATCCAGACACTAGTGACCAGTCTTAAATCTAAAACACACATGCCCCGGCTTTTTCACTGAGGGAGGCACGACTACGCAGCATGTACGCGGAGTCACTGGCAGAGAACTCTTCTCGCTGAGTACACACGTGCTCACTATCACGTATGCATAGAACAACCGCGCTTACCTGTCTGAACCGGTCCGCTATTCCACGGCAAGTACTACAGGCCTGCCTTTGGCGTAGCTGTGAAGCGGCCAGCCCCAGTGGCGAAACGAGGAGGAAGAAGACAAAGAGGGGCAAAGAGACAGTACTCAGCCGCCACTGACACGCAGCCCTGCAAACGCCCAAGCCAGGCACCCGCCTCATAGCTAGCGCTGCCAACCAGTGCCCTCTTTTCCCTTCAGTCGGCTCCATCCTCTGCCCACCCCACCCGAGGCATGATTTCATAAAGAAACGACTCAAGCAGCCGGCTCAGCGCTAAGGCCATTCAGAATTTCGCCCCATCCCCGCCCCTGCTCACCCGCTCTAACCAATCCGCTTCTCGCTCGTGAGGCACCTCACCGTTCGGACTGTCAGCACGTGGACCAATCGGAATGCGCCACGCTCCGAACCAATAAGAAGCACACGTGTAGGGTTGTAGGGAAGTGGGCGGGGAAAGAAGACACTTTGACGTTTTGGGTGGCTGAGCAGAGAAGTGTACCTGGCTATCGTGTTAATCCCGGGCAGGTGGTCTTGGCTGCCATGTTAAGGCCGGGAAAGTATTCTTACGGCTGTCACTTTACGTCTGGGCAAGTACTTTTACCTGCCATGTTGAAAGAGAGGTGAGCGGTAGGGGAATTCCCTCTGAATAAGGAATTAAGGGGAAAGGTCTTTATTTGAAGTACCGTTGCATGATAAAAAAAATATTGAGTTTCCCTTTGCCCGGATCAATGATGGCAGTAAGCGCCTTCCTTTTTCTTTCAATGCAGAATGGTCACCTGACTTGCCTGGTCCCGCCTCCTCGTAGTGGGAACAGCGGGTATCACGTGACCTCTGGGGTTCCCTGTCTTGAGAGGCCACGTGGGTTGTTTCGCGGGTAAGTCCCGGTGGGGGAGGGGAAGGAAGGGATGAAAGTTGTTTCTAGGAGTGTTGGGTGGCCGTCTTGCCTTGTGTTCGTTGCCATTCAATGTAATCTCCCTGGGACGATGGGGAGGAAGGAGCAGAGTAGACATAAACTAGTGGTCCCTCTAAAATGTGCACACGAGCGACCGTTCAATTAAGACAGGAAGCCCCGCTTAGCAGCCGTCTGGAGCCTCGCGGAGTCTTGCACTGCCCATTTTAAGATTAGAGCAGTTATATTCTGCTCAGGATGTGAACTACTCTGCTTAATAGTTGGAAAAAATAAAGGGAACGTTGACTGGAATCCTTCCTAATGAATGGGATTAAAGTTTCGAAGTAAACTCGGAGCCAGAAGGGAAACTGAAATTGGATCATAGGATAGTGTTGTAGGACAAAGGCGAGGATGATTTCTGGAGGTCCTAAAGGGCCTAATGGTGAATCTCATGCATCTAATTTTCCCCCTGCTCAGGCTGATATCTTTGCTGAGTGTGTGTCTTCTTCCCAAAAGACAGTGCATTTGTGAAGGGGGTGTACTAAAAGGAAAGCCAGGATTGTCCATTGGAAACAATGGGAAACACTTGAAGGCCCATTGGAAATAATGGGAGCCAGGAATTATTGACTTGCATGGGCTCCATTGAAATACATTACAGTACAAGTAGAGCGGCAATAAAAATGCGGAATGGATTTTCCATTAGGGTCTCTGGGCCCAAAGAGACTACTCTAGAATGACAGGCCACAGCATGGAATTACAGACCCTAGGAGTAACAGAAGTGTTCTGTAACTGGGATGAGAGGCCCCAGAGTGGAATGACAGCCCCTAGGGGTAGTAGGAATATTCTGGAATGACAGCCCTAGGGTGTGGCAGGAGTGGTCTGGGGCTGGAATGAGAGACCACGGAGTGGAATGACAGCCCCTAGGGGTAGTAGGAATATTCTGGAATGACAGCCCTAGGGTGTGGCAGGAGTGGTCTGGGGCTGGAATGAGAGACCACGGAGTGGAATGACAGCCCCTGGGGGTAGCAGGAGTGTTCAGGGACTAGAATATCAGGCCCCAGAGTAGAATGACAGCCCCTGGGGGTAGCAGGAGTGTTCAGGGACTAGAATATCAGGCCCCAGAGTAGAATGACAGCCCCTGGGGGTAGCAGGAGTGTTCAGGGACTAGAATATCAGGCCCCAGAGTAGAATGACAGCCCCTGGGGGTAGCAGGAGTGTTCAGGGACTAGAATATCAGGCCCCAGAGTAGAATGACAGCCCCTGGGGGTAGCAGGAGTGTTCAGGGACTAGAATATCAGGCCCCAGAGTAGAATGACAGCCCCTGGGGGTAGCAGGAGTGTTCAGGGACTAGAATATCAGGCCCCAGAGTAGAATGACAGCCCCTGGGGGTAGCAGGAGTGTTCAGGGACTAGAATATCAGGCCCCAGAGTAGAATGACAGCCCCTGGGGGTAGCAGGAGTGTTCAGGGACTAGAATATCAGGCCCCAGAGTAGAATGACAGCCCCTGGATGTAGTAGGAGTGGTCTGTGACTAGAATGAGAGACCACGGAGAGACCTACAGCCCGTGGGGGTAGTAGGAGTGTTCTGGAACTGGAATGACAGGCCCCAGAGTGGAATGACAGCCCCTGAGGGTAGCAGGAGTGTTCAGGGACTAGAATATCAGGCCCCAGAGTAGAATGACAGCCCCTGAGGGTAGCAGGAGTGTTCAGGGACTAGAATATCAGGCCCCAGAGTAGAATGACAGCCCCTGAGGGTAGCAGGAGTGTTCAGGGACTAGAATATCAGGCCCCAGAGTAGAATGACAGCCCCTGAGGGTAGCAGGAGTGTTCAGGGACTAGAATATCAGGCCCCAGAGTAGAATGACAGCCCCTGAGGGTAGCAGGAGTGTTCTGGGACTGGAATGACAGGCGCCAGAGTGGAATGAGAGTCCCTGTGGGTAGGAGATATGTTCTTGGACTGGAATGACAGAGCTTGGGGATAGACTCTGTGTTCTGCAACTGGAATGGCAAACCATAGAGTGGAATTAAGTTTTTTTAATTGTTAGATTAATTAATTTCTGGAAGGTGTGTAGCTATCACGAAATCAACTCCACCTTAGTAAATATACTCCCTGTTAGCTCCTCAGTTTCCCGACATGTTTATGAGATCATCCCTTCTGGATGAGCCCCTGATGGCCAGTTGAATCATGCAAAGGGACCTGGCTTAACTTCTCATGGGGGGCTTAGAGTAGGAACTGTGACCCCTTTTCAGATAACTTTTTAAAGGTTTTTGTTTTTTTTAAGAAAGATGTAACTCTGCCTCTGATGTGTATGTAAGTGAATGACGGGGATAGATGTAAAGTAATTCGATGTTTCTTTAGAAACAAGAGTAATACCATATAGTCTACCCATCCAGTGTGGTGTAGTGTGCTGGAGTACAACTGCAGAGACCTGGGTTCATATTCAGCCAAGAAGCTCCCCAGATGATTTTGGGCCAGTTATTTTCATCCTAGGTTCTATCTTACAGAGTTGTTCTGAGGATTAGCTGGATGGAGGGGTATGAGGTATGCTGTCCCAAACTTCCTTGGGAAAAGGACAGAATAGTGTAAAATAAATATCCAGAAGCCAGTATGGAGGTGATACAAATAGATATGTTACGGTGTTTTAGAATAGACTGTGTCAAATTCAAAGTGTCATAGTGAATTACCAGTCTTATAATTATGGGATCTGCCCTTTGCCCACATTGTAGATTTTAAAAATGCTTCTTTTCATTTTTGATCTCACAATAATAATGTAGATCAGAATTTTGAATCCAGTATGGCTGAGAAGAAAACCAGAGGAGGACAGTTCCTGCTGCTTTTCCTAATAATCGCAGTTGCTTTCACACATTTAGCCATTTGCCCATTTACCAAAGTGGAGGAAAGCTTTAACCTGCAGGCCATTCATGACATTGTGTACCATAAATTGGACCTCGAAAAGGTAAATTTAGTCTTTGGCTCTTAAAAAAATATATATGAGCATGCTGTTGGGGGTTTGCTAGAACAAAAAGTGAGTTTCAGACAACCAGTAGGATCTTTAAAGCATATTAGGGTTTCATATTGTTAGGCCTCCCAAATTACTTATCCTCCCCTAGATTTCTGGGTGGGTGCAGAAGAATGGAAATAAGGGCTTGAATACCTCCTTCCACTGTCCTCCTTACAAATGTGAGGTTTTGTGGTAGAGAGTGTTCCACTAGGATCTGCTCATGTGTTTTGTGTGAGCAGAAAGTATCTAATGGTGAAGGAAAGGCACTCAGCAGTCTCTGTAAAGGAAATCAGTACTGCACAAGCAGAAGGAAGGTATAGGGTCCAAGCAATTGGAGTTAAAACTCAGGGCCAAACCCTATCTACTTGTTAGTAATGCTGTTTCTTCACAGATGTACAAAAAGCAGCTCGCAGACTTATAAAAGCATTTAAAATATGTCATACATGTATCTGGCTCCACACTTGGTTGGACTTTGAGGCATCTGTCAGTCATTTGGGTGGCTTCAAAGACAAGCACCAAATTTTTCTACAGGATGTGGTGGTGGTGGTGGTCAAAGAATAAAGTGAACTTAATTCTTATGCAGATAGATCAAGATGTGTAGTCTTTAAGGTGCTACCGGACTCTTACTCTATTTAATTTTTATGTGTTGTTCATATGTACACAGTTGAATACTAATAGAGAAAAGATTTATGACCCTTCAAAGGTTTGACATCTTAATTTGACTTCCTTTTAACCAAGGTTATAGTTATAAATGGTCAATCCAGAGACTAGTTAAGCTGAAATATTTGACTGAAAGGTAGTCACGGGTTGTTCGTCAGATGTGAACATCCTCCACTACCACTCAGTTGTTCCTGATGATCTCTGAAGACAAGGAACAAACAGATTGTATGAACCAGTGCTCCATTGTTAAGCTGAAAGATCTGGATGGACAATAGTTTGGTGTAGTGGTTAAGTGTGCGGACTCTAAGCTGGGAGAACCGGGTTTGAGTCCCCACTCCTCCACTTGCACCTGCTGATGTGACCTTGGGTCAGTCACAAGCTCTGACACAGCTGTCCTTGAAAAAGAGCAGTTTGTGTCAGAGTTCTCTCAGCCCCACCCACCTCACAGGGTGTCTGTTGTGGGGAGGGGAAGGGAAAGGAGTTTGTAAGCCGCTCTGAGACACCTTTGGGTAGTGAAGGGCGGGGTATAAATCCAATCTCCTCCTCCTCCTCCTCCTCCTCCTCTATGTGAACATATTTCATGAGTTCATTCCTGCCCACACCTGAGAACAAGGACCTCACAAATTGTGTGACTTGGTGCACCAAGGCTGCTGTTTTTTGCTGCAATATTCATGAATGTGGCAGCAGTAGAGAAACTGTGTTAAGAGGATACCCATGGTGTGCTGGTCTGGACTGAACATTTCTTCAGACAAACCCTTTATGTGAGGATGTTCAGGAAGAACTGTATGAAGGCCATACATGTGTGAACTGACTCTTAGCTTGCAATCCTGTGCTCATTTACCAGGGAATAAGCCCCAGTGACCTCAAAGGGACTTTTGTGAGAGATCATAGGAGTGTTCTTGAATAAAGTGTTTCATCTTAAATGGATTGTGGTTCTCAGTAAAAACAAGTTAAGGTGTTCATTCCTGGAAGTGGTAGTTCTTTATGTGATTGTAAGTCTCATTGGAGCTATTAGTGTTTGGGTTTTTTTGTTATACTATTTATTTTATAGTACAGTTCTCAACCAAACCACACTCTACTAAATCCATTGAAAAGGGCTTAGAAGTCTGTAACTCTGCTTAGGATTGCATTATTGGAGTACTTCCATAAATTTCAGTGGAACATTTAGATACAGAACTAGAATCAGTGAATGAATTTTATTTTCCAGTTGTGATTGTTTCTGTATTTTCTTTATTTCTTTTAATTGCAGTATGATCATCATGAATTTCCTGGAGTTGTACCAAGAACATTCCTTGGTCCAATATTTATTGCTCTGCTTTCCAGCCCAGCCATCTGTGTGCTGTCTCTGTTGCAGATGTCTAAGTTCTACACCCAGGTGATAGGTATTCAAACTCTTATTTAAATCAAGGAGGACTTTTTATGGTAGGGTGGTCTCCCTTAATGTTATCATTAATTGTCTGTAGTCTCCAATGCCATTATGTAGTCAAATTAATGTAGACATTTTTGTCACGTAACATTCAGCTTTACTATTTCTACCACAGATGATAAATCCATTTTCTTTTTATTCTAATCAAAGCTCGCGGAAGCTTGGGGCTGTGTGTGATTTATGCCTTGTGGCGGTTGCACAAAGAAGTCAGGAAGCAGTTTGGTTCAACTGTGTCTATGGTTTTCTGTCTGATCACTGCAACTCAGTTTCACCTGATGTTTTACTGTACTCGGACCCTCCCTAACATGTTTGCCCTTCCTGTAGGTAAGTTATTATTGTGAACCTTTTATTTTGACTGGATTTCAGGGGTGTGTGTAAAGTGCTGTTGAGTTGCTATCAATTTACAGTGACCCTGTAGGGTTTTCAAGGCAAGAGAGATTCAGAGGTGGTTTACCATCATTGCCTACCTCTGCATAACAACGCTGGACTTCCTTGGTGGTCTATCCAAATACCAACCAGGGCTGACCCTGCTTAGTTTCTGAGATTGGATGAGATCAGCCTAACCTGGACTATCCAGGTGAGGTGTGACCACTCTTAACACAGTATCTCTCTTAAGATGTAATGGTGGAAAAAACGGCTTGAGGATCCGTTAGTAGTACTAGTCGCAAGAATTGAATACGAGAATTTTTGGCATAAGGTGGTGCATAGCACCAAAGTAAAGGGCCTAGAGCACATGTGTGAAACATCTGGATGAAGTGCAGGGGTCATTTCCTGCAGGAGCACACAGGAGCGGAGCTCCAGCAGTAAAGAGCCCAGGGGGTGGGCACATGCAACAAGCCCCACCCCCTGCTCCCAGCAGCCCTCAGTCAGCGCAAGAAGCAGCCAGGTAAGTTGCAGAGCCCCCACCAACCCCCTGGTCCAAAACAGTTCAGTGGCACCTTTAAGACCAAGTTTTATTCAGGTACAAGCTCTCCCTTCTCTGTGAGGACAGATCTGCACGCCCCCCCCCCCCAATAGCTAGCAATCCAAAACAATCCAGTGGAGCCTGAGCGGTGGGTGTTGCCTTCTGACACACTTCCAGTGATGTCAGGGGGTGTGGCATATGCAAATGTTATGCTAATGAGTCATGCTAATGAGCTCCTGCACCTCTTTTTCTACAAAATTACCCCTGATGAAGTGTATTCTGTCTGTCCAAGTGCCTGTGTGAATAGGTCCCTTCTCATAGCATCCATTCACCGGGGGGCAGGGGGCAGATGGAGATAGCGGTGGATGAATCATACTTGAGTTTCTAAGCATGATGCCAACTTGAAACTCCTGTTGACACCCTTCTGGAAGTACAGCCTGTGTGTTGTAGTACAGTGTAAACCAGCCTTCTACATGGTTGCTCTTGGAACACTGATCTGAAGGCAAAGCATTGCCAGCAGAATGAAGCTTGGGGAATGGGACTTTCCTATTTCCCCCCTCATAGGCCACAGATCAGCACCAAATTCTGCTGAAGAACTGCATGAGAGGCAAACTGGAGGCCTTCACAGTGGAATCTGTGACAATTGACCTTTCCGTCTCCATCACTAGAATGGTATGCTTGGATACAACCCAATGTTCAGAAACAGTAGCAGATACCATATGTAGTAGACCATTTATGGAATTTTGTGGAAAGACAAACCAGTCTGCCAATTTATGTCTGTTGCATTGACAGCTGGTTTTCTCCAGAGTTCAAGTGCTGTTTGTTATCTGCAAAACTACCTATTGCCTGTCTGGCTTATCTCATGGAATGTGAACCTACCTGTCCATTAAGAGCTTGTTTTATGGGGAGGGGGGGGCAACACAGAACCCTGTCAGTTTATACAGGGGCCTGTGGCCTTTTACAATTAAAAATCCTAACTACATCAAAATTCACAGCAAAGGATCAACAGAGGCAGTGTAAGAAACTGCATTTTCATAACTGAGAGTATGCACCTTAACAGCACTAATATGTTGATTCATAGTCCATACATTTTCTGCAGACTGTTTGTTGCCAGTCTTTTACTGTGCACACACGAGGTCTCACAATAAGTCATAAATACACACAGGAGCACCCTGCACAGTTGTTTTAGTGCACTGGCATAAATTACTGGAAGCTCTTGAATACAATCATTTCCCTTTTTTTGTAAAGCATCTCTGTTGTATTCCCTGCATGTACTGGCTGTTCTAGCATCCCATCTGCCCTTCCAAAATGCCTTGACTGAAAGACTCCCCCCCCCTTTTTTTCTTTGAAGAGCTATGTGTGGTTCCATATTGAGATGCACTGGGTTCTTGAACCATAGGTTCCAGACCTCTGGCCTAGACAATTTCAGAAGAAAATGTGAGAGCTTTTTCATTTAAATGGGCTTTCAGCTACAGATTAACTGAGGCCATTTTCAGCTGGGTGCTTTAAATGCTATCATTATTATTCTTTTTAAAATGTGTGGTTATTAGCTACCTTGTCACTTCTGACCTTAACATAGTGTTTTGCTTGTTTGTTTGTTTTTTGGTAACCAGTTCTGCTGGCAGCTACATCATGGATTCAGCAAAAGCAATTCTCATTTATCTGGTTCTCAAGTTTGGCAATAATTGTCTTCAGAGCTGAACTTTGTATCTTCCTGGGTCTGATGCTTCTAGTGACCCTATTTAATAAACGACTTTCTGTTCTGAAAATGCTTTCCTATGCCATACCCGCTGGGGCTTTTTGGTTAGGTAAGTCCTTTTGAACTCAGCAGTCTGATTTTCTGTGTTCCCCTTTCAAAATTGTTGCGTGATGGTTTAACTAATAAGGTCTTGAATTTATGTCAGAAGATGGGCAAAATGGGTATTCTTTTAAAAGGGACAACCTACAGATCCTTATCTGAGTATGCATTGTCCTTGAATTCAGCCCAGTCCATATACCAGTTCTGTTGACTTGGGTTTGAACCAAAGTAGGGCTGGTAGGCTCTACCTACAGGCACATATTTTTAATATGAATGAGAGTACACACGCACATGTGTACACAGGTATACCGTCCATCTGCTCTGACCATTGTAAAGGAGAGTGTTGACAGGGTGATGTTCTGTACGAATGCATAAGTCTCAGTTACTATGGAATGTTCCATGTGACCTATGAGTATGGTTAGTACAAGCCCAAGGCTTACTCTGAAAGCTCACTGTGAAGTAGACCTGACACACTAGGGCCTCTTATAAACCCATCTTTTGCTTTCATTGTACATCACTAAACCATTCTTGATCCAGTGACTTGTTAACAACACTGTGGCTCAGACAGCGCAAAGCAGAGGAGTCACCCAGTAGAACACTAGTAACATTGTAGGATATCCATCCTTATCCTACCAGTGTCAGTTTGATATGAAGGCTTTCTGTGAACCTTGGTCCAGATTAGGACCACTGTGTATGCTTGTGCATGTATCAGATTGCTGTAAAACAGAGGCTTCTCTGTCTAGTTCTATCTTGTTTGGATTTTTCTTCTTTTAGGATTCACAGTGGTCACAGACTCTGTGTTTTGGAGGCAAGTTCTATGGCCTGAAGGAAAAGTGCTTTGGTATAACATTGTTTTAAATAAAAGTTCCAACTGGGGTGTATCCTTTAATTGTTGGATTTATGGTAAAACATGAAGCAGGCTTTTCCTGAGTCAGATCATTGGTCTGTCAAGGTCAATACTGTCTACTTTGATTGCCAGGGGTTGTCTTTCACGTCACCTTCTACCTGATCCTTTTAATGGGAGATGCCAGGGATTGAACCTGGGACCTCCTGCATGTAAAGCAGGTTCTACTGAGCTATGACCCTGTCCCAAGCTGAATCAAGGTCAGACTTATTCCAGAGGTTTAATTATAGGAGGTTAAAAATGGTTTCAACCAAAAAAAGAAAAACCAAAAAGCCCTCCTCCTCCCTATATCCAACATCATGTAGTATCAGAAACCACAGCTGATGAGATGGTTTTGTTGGACCCAATTCTGAAACTTCTTTTTCAATCCAGAATGAGATCCTTTATTGTCTACACGATGGTTATCTGGGGAGGAGGTTCCAGATCTCACTTGTCTTGCGGAGGTCAGTAGGAGGTGTTAAAGAAGATCCCTTTCTCGCTTCCTTGGAAGCATTTCCAAATTGCAGTATTGAAACTGCATGGGAGAACATAGACAACAAAAATACAAGCTCTTAGCGCTTGGAGCTGACTTGAACTCTAGAGGCCTTATAATTCCCACAGCACTTCTGTGGAACTCCATTTTCTTATGAGTATCACTGTGTCTTGAGCAGCGTCATGGAAGGAGGATGTTCAGCAAGCATTACCTTCTTTTGCTACAGCACTGAAACAGTTCAGCTGCTTGAAAGTGGTTGGACTGCTGCAAAACAATTGACAGGGAAAGTCAATCAGCTGAACTTTGCATTTCACAAAACTCTGGTATGCCCGAGAAGGGGAATTTGGAAATGTGTATGTGTCTGTATTTGTGCATATGCACTAATGTGAACCTGCTTTGGATGACACAGACTAAGGCATTAGACCTAAGGGGTCCAACACTGGATTGGACCCAGGGGGCTTCCTTCTGCTTCCCTGTTGGAGGAAAACTCCTCCCTTGCAGAAAAGGATTCCTAAGGCCTGACCCAATACAAAATTATAATTTTTCTCAAAGGCAAATTTGGATGGTAATCATAAGTACTAGTGGAGCAAAGCTTGTGGGGAGGGATTTTTCCCTCTTCCCCTTTCCACTGGAGCCCTCAAGCTCTCCAGAAGTTTGTTTTTGGGGGATCAATGGACTCCCATGAACAGCACAGGATGCAAAGTGGAGGTTTGCAATGAAAGAGCCAAACGAGCAGAATCCCCCCCATTGTTCCCTCTAAGCTGCGAAAACTTTAAAAAGCAGCACAGGGATTTCTGCTTCTGCCCTCAAGGAAACACTGGAAACAATATAGGATGGGGGAACCTTCTTATGGGGCCCATAGGATTTAACTCCCTGGTCCAATCTTTTTGAAACTCGAAGAAGTTTTTGGGGAGAAGCACCAGCAGTTATGTTGCAAATTTGGTTCCTCTACCCAAAAAAACCAGCCCCCCTCCAAGCTCCAGATACCCCCAGATTGATTCTCCATTGTAGCCTATGGGGCCCTTTGACTATAGTGATCCCCATAGGCTACAATGAAGCCGGGGGGAAACATTTTTTTCATGCTGCTATTATACTTTTCAGTATGATTTGTAAGCTGCTTTGAATCACAGGGGAAAGTAGGATATAAATATTTGAATAAATAAGTAGTTTGGGCAGGTTGATAACATTTAAGCAACTTCCTGTTTGTTAGTTAGGCGGAGTTCTGACAGTGATTGTTTCTCCTCTGTGTTCTGACACTGATTGCTCTGACAGTGATTATTCCTCCTTCTGTAATGCTAGTTATCATATTTCACTAAAAAACCCACAAAAAACTGCAAGAGTCCCTCCCACCCCCCAAGTGCCGGTATGTGTTCTAAGGCTCAGCACAGGGCAATGGTCCAAGGCCAGGTCTACCAATATAATGGACTGGGGATGGCGTGGGTAGACCTGTTCTCTGGAGGACAGGTCTACCAATACAATGGAAAGGGGTGGGCAGACCTGTTCTCTGGAGCCAATATAGTGCAAAGGGGTGGGTGAAATTTGACTTGATTCTGTTTTTTCTTATAATGTTTAAATTATTCTTAAAATAATTTCTGCTCAGAGCACTGTGGAGCTTAGAGGGCACATTGCGCCCCCCCCCCATGACAGAAGTGCCCTTTCATTATTGGAAGCAACTTGTAGGATACAAGCCAGTTTGTTTTAAAGAATCCTTAACTCTTTTTCTATTGAAGACCTCTCCTTTCTTGTGGTATTTTTATTCAGCCTTGCCTCGAGGTCTGGGGTGCAGTATTCTTTTCATACCACTAGGTGCAGTAGACAGAAGAATCCGAGTTTTGATTCTACCTGCGATTGGCTTTATTTTCTTATATTCGTTTTTGCCACATAAAGAACTTCGGTTTATCATATATACTTTCCCAGTTTTCAACATAGTGGCTGCCAAAGGCTGCTCTCGGATGTAAGTTTGGTATTATTTGTATGTGTAAATTTATTGCCTTCACACAGGAAAACTGTTCATAGCTTGTCAGGTCTTTAATCACTTAGAAGAAATAAGTTTTAATTTGTTGTGTTCCATTATGTTCAGAAGTTTAGCAAACCAGATGAAATTGATTGGAATCCTATTGTTAAGATATGTATCAGCAAGTAAGGTGAAAGATTATAGTGTCGTCCATAAGAGAGTACAGAACTTTGCAGAAAGCGCAACAGAAATCCTGGTTGGAGACACAAATAGTGGCATGTGGAGTAGAGGGATCTATTTGCATGCACCAGCTGACTGCATTCAATTTAGCTGGGATTTAAACAGCTCTGCACAAGAGTAGAAGGGATTTCTGCAAATAAACAATGGGTGGTTTGTAGATGTGTCTCCCTGTGACAAATTACATACCATCCCAGAGGTTCTGTGACCCTCAAGTTATTTAAGGTGGTGGTTCAAGGAAAAGCATTGGTACGTGAGTTCTTTGGATCTTAAGGAAGGAAGGAATTCTATATACTGCTGTCTCCAGTTTCAGTGTGTCAGATTTCCAATCAATGTTTCCATTTAGCAGAAAAGATCTATCATATACTACTAGAGAGATACTACCCCCATAAGGCACTATGTTGAAGAGCTGTCCTTACAGATAACAAAGTTGCCTCCAAGGATACCTTGCACATGTTAATACAAAGTGTAGAAAAAAGATCTAAGTATCTTTATATTCTATACAGAATATTGAACGGCTTATTAAATAATGAAATTTCTCTGGAGAAATAATTGGAAGACTCCCAGTGCAAGCCAGCATCTGAGACACCTAGGTTCAGATCCGTAGCTCTGCCACAGAAACCCTTCAGTGGGCTTAGACGGGTGTAAAGCTGTTTAGGATTACAGTGCAAATTTGGCTCCTTCAGGAGAATTCATAATTATTCTCTCCTGTAACTAACTGTGAAACCATTTTTAACTATGTGTTCTGGTACATAAGCAGAGGAAATAGCACTAACTCTGGTGTAATTTTTGTTATCTCTACAGACTAAACAATTACAAGAAATCTTGGCTGTATAAGTTGGGATCTCTCTTTGTTGTAGTGCACCTGCTAGCAAATGCAGCTTACTCGGGTGTGTCACTCTACGTATCACACTTCAATTATCCTGGAGGAGTTGCGATGCAAAAATTGCACCAGTTGGTGCCTCCAACCAAAAGTGCGTAAAGCTGAGGTGAAACTGTAGGAGAAGCTTGTAGCTTGTACATCTGACAGTCCTTAGGCCATATAATGTAAACGTTTATATTGTAAATGGTGGGAGGAAGAAAAGGGGAGTGCAGCTTGGACAAGAGAAATGAAATAAATAGGGCTATTGTGATGGGCATCTATTAGTCACTTCTTGAACATCCTACTTGAGGTAAGTTAAGGATCCTAGATCTTCTCCACTCTGAATCCTCCCTTCTCAAAACTGCTTCTTTCATTCATTCAGATATGAATATCCTGCTCTTCTCCTCAGTGGGCCTCCAAAGCAGCTTACAACATTGTTCTTCATGGTGGAGTAACACCGTGTTGATAGAATAGTTGTAATACTTGGAGTGTAGGCCAGTACTGTTCACACAGACAAGAACCATAGTGATTGATTGTGGCGAGATGAAGAACTGTTTGGCAGAGGAAAGAACTGCACAGTCAGCTGAGAGGCCTTTCAAGGAACTTTAAAGCAGGATGGCAGCAAGACAGAGGTCTCTGAGGGAAAATCTAGCCAGAGCCTAGTAGCAAGAGTCATATAGTTGGAAGGGGCCAAACCACTTCTCTGTGCAGGAAATCTAGAGGTATAGCATCTCCAACAGACGTCTGTGCCGACCATCAAATTAGTGAGGTCCCACACTGCTTCGGTAAGGCTGAGACAAACCTTATAAGAGGTATCTGAAGGAAGGCTTTCAGTTGACAAAAAGTTTATCCTAACACACCTGGCAGTTCCCCAGACGTTTTTGACTTCTATATATATAAAAGAAAGACCTCTCACTGTAAAATCAATGCCCAGGCCAAACCGCTGGATCTAGAGACACCAAATTTGGGGAGAGCTCACTAAGAAGGGATTTTTAGAAATTCAACCCCTAAGTGGGTCAAAAGGGGTAAAATGTGCTCCCCCCATTGATTCCTATGCAGCTGCCAGGAAGCTGCCTCCCTGCACCCCCCACTCTCTAATTGGTCAGCTGCAGAGCTCAGTGTTCTGAGTGGCCAAGAACCACCTGTGAGGTGAAGCAAAGCTGCTGGCCCAGCCTCTGATGGCTTCCAACAGTCCCCCCACCTCGTACGCCTAACAGGCGGCTGTCTGTCAGGTGCAGCAGGATGGCCTTAGCACTGCTGCTGGCCCAGCCTCCCTGATGCCTTTAAATGCAATTCCCCCTCCCCAACACCAGGCAGGCCAGTGTCTGTCAGGTGTAGGAGCAGGACCTGGGTACTTTAATCCATCAGGGATGCCACCCCAGCAGGATCACCTTAGTGATGCTGCTGGCCCAGCCTCTCTGATGGCTTCCAACACACTCCCCCACCTCCTACACCTAACAGGCGGTTGTCTGTCAGGTGCAGTAGTGGTTGCAGGGTGCTTAAAGCCACAAGGGAGCCTGCCCCAGCATTAACGTCTTAGTGATCCTGCCAGCCCTGCCTCCACAGTGGCTTCTAATACTCCTCCCCCCTCCCCGTCCTACACTGGACAGGCAGCTGCTTGTCAGGTGTAGGAGAGGAGGTGGGATGTTTACAGCCACCGGAGAGGTTTTCTCAGCAGGATTGCCTTAGCCCTACTACTGGCCCAGCCTCCCCGATGCCTTTAAATACAATCCCCCCCAACACCAGACAAGCTGGTGTCTGTCCGGTGTAGGAGCAGGGGCAGGGTATGAATGTTTATGGGGAGATAGTAAAGGACATTTCTAGGAGCCATTTTGATGCATGCCTCCCTCATGAACCTGAAGAAATGTCCACCACATCACCACTCCCTCACACCTCTCACCTCTTACTGCCCCCAAGAAAGCTCCTGGCAAACTTTGAGCCAGATACACCAATGCTACAAGGAGGTAGAGGGAGGGGGGAAAGTACGTATGTCTCACTTCATTTCTTACACTACAATCTTCTCCACTAGAATTCCTACAACAAATGTCACATTTCAAACTTCACATCATCAATATTATAACTGGATTTACGGCACTTAAATACCATAGCAAAGCACGGGTATCAGGCTAGTATTCTATAAAGTGGGTGACGTCTGCTTTCTTCAGGGCCTCCCCCCCCCCATCCCATCTTCACTCCTTCCCATGGAGTCCTGTCTCTCCTTTTTCATTACTGTTCTCCACTATGACCATTTTGAGACTCCTGTGGATTACATCAGAATGGTAGGGATTAGTTTATTTGGAATGATCAAGAATTCATATTCTGTTCAAGACAGATTCTCACAGAAGTTTGTGTAGACTGATAGCAGCACTCTGTATGTGAAGGTGCTAACAAGCAGATGTACTTCTGTTTCTGCATCTCATCTGCAGTGTCTGAGAGGAAACTCATGTGAGGGAAATAGATTGTATCCAAGTCAGATACTTTAGTATCTTGTTGCAGAAACACACTTCTGTTTGTTGGCCCTTTCAGTTATATGCTGTATATAATGCTCTCAAATATTCCTGTATTAAGGCACAATTTGTTCTCTTTTCAGATGTTTCTGTCCACATTGATGCAGCCTCAGCACAAACTGGAGTCTCTCGATTTTTAGAAGTCAATTCAAATTGGAAGTAAGAAGCAGTGTTTTTTGAGCATTTTTTTCTCTATGACAATAGCTTTCCCCTGGCAAGTGTGCTTGTCTATACAGGATAACACACAGTACACCCTCCAAACCTTGCTAAATCTCAGAGTATTGTCTAGGAAGCAGATGCTAGATCTAAGCTTGGTGTCACAGGAAGGACCTTCCCCCCAGACTCCCAAGCAATCTGTTTCAGAGAAGACGAGGCAGCAGAGAACACTGTGTGAAAAGACATCTCTGAGACAGGTGAAAGTGGTGCTTATGTCTCTGCAAACCACTTCTGATCTAGTTGGAACTACTTCCCAAGATCAGAGTCACAATGAAAAAGTTAGAGGCAGAGAGTACCATGAGGGAGCCCCCACAGGGGTCTCTAAAATGTCTCTTTATGTTATGGAGAGAAAAGAGGTGGTCAAACTGGAAGCAACTTGCTCAGTCTCATGCCACTTCAGGCTTTGCATGGCCCAGCCAGGGCATTCCTTGTCAGGTTGAAAGCAGCGTATAAATCTCACACTGCTACTGTTTCAGCCATTGTCGCTTCAGTGTGGTGTGACAGGAGACTCCTTGAGGAGGTTGCCTTGTCCTGTGTGCTTCATTTCCTCTTGAGGAAGGAAAGGATTTATTACACTGTGAGCATTAGAAAAATGGAGGGCAAATGGGGGGAGAAAAACCACCCTCATTTGTCAGATGGGCTTCTTAGGTTTGACAAGATAGAGGTAAATAGTTGCTTCCTTTTGGTGATGCTATACCTATGATAAAACAGAGACGAGATTAATAATATTTAAAACAGATGCAAGCTTGCTATCTTCAGTCTATTTGCTTACTTAGTTTATATTCTGAGTTTCTTCCCAAAGTGGCTTACATCACTCTGTTGTCCTTTATTTTATCTTCACAACAACCCTCTGAGGTAGGTTATGCTGAGTGTGTGAATGGCCCAGGACCACCCAGCAAGCTTCCACAGCAAAGTGGGGGGGATTCAGACCTGGGTCTCCCAGATCCTAGCCTGACACTCTGATCCCTACACTACACTAGCTGTCTATGCCAGGAGTCCACAAACTTGTTTAACCTGAGGTCACATTTGGAATTTTAAGAGCAGGTAGTAGGTGCCATAAACAAATGGTTGCCACGGTAGTGGTAACAACAAAAAATTGTTACCAAAAATAATTTTAAAACTATTAAAAAACCCCATAGGGGTTGGTCCAACCACAAAATCTTGGCAGATTCCAAGCCACAAGCGTCCTTCTATAATGGAACCAGGTGTTTCCTGGTGGGTGCTCCCTGCAATATAACGTCAGTGCCTCCTGGGTTTTTCTGAGGCACCTCTGGCACCAGTGAAGTGGAAGATATCCAGGATGGACTGTTTGCTTTGGAGAAAAAGATGCCTTGGGCGAAGAACCTAGTGAACACCTGAAAACATATAGGTGGGCACTATGGTACCCATGGGCACCACATTGGGTACTCTGTACTATGAGGCATGTGGGGTTTGAGTATTTAAATAAGCTTGGTGATTCATTGGGGACATCTAAACCATTCTGGAGCTGCGGTGGCTCAAGTGGTTAAGACGCTGAACTGCAGGCTGTGGAAGGTCGTTAGTTCAGCAGTTTGAGACCCGAGTGTGCCGCATGACGGAGTGAGCTCCCGTCTCTAGTTCCAGCTCCTGCCAACCTAGCAGTTCGAAAGCAAGAAATTGCAAGTAGATAAATAGGTACCACTTCGGTGGGAAGGTAACAGCGTTCCGTGCACCTTGGTGTTTAGCCATGCCAGCCACATGACCACGGAAACATCTTCGGACAGCGCTGGCTCTTCGGCTTTGAAACGGAGATGAGCACCGCAACCCTAGAGTCGGACTCGACTGGCTGTCGAGCAAGGGAACCTTTACCTTTAAACCATTCTATGGCTATGCCTACATTTGCCTCAAGGGGGAAAAAAGGACAGGAACTTGATTATCTTTCTCCAAAGACTTGACTGCAACTAGCTTGACATAAATGCTAATTCAAGGCAAGCTCTCTCACCCCAGCCTTTGTAGTCCTTGCGTCAGACGAAAGGATTTATCCATGTGGGGAACTTTAGAATAATAGTATGCAGGGAAGCTTCCATCCTAATAACAGCTTCTACAGTATCCAGAAGCAAAGTGTTGCTTGAGGAGTTGGCAGGTGCTCAGTTTTAATAATAACCTGCCCAGACTTTCAGTTACAATTGCCAGATGAATCTGATATGCTACTCAACAGCCTGAATGAAGTTTCTGAGGAGGGTAGGAAATTTGCCTTGTGATCAGCTTGTGAAACCAAAATCTGCAGAAGTGTGTTCCCTGCCATTTTGGACATTTAAAAAAAAAAAAAAAAATCACGTGGCACAGAAATAGTCCCCCCTTTTCAGATTCAGCTTACCTAGCTGATCACACTAATCCATGCTACAATTGTACTGTCAGAATGTGCTGTGTGTGGGGCTGCCCCTGAAAAGACAATGTATACTATACATTGTATAAAACATGGCAGCTAGACTTGATGGGTTAAGCGTTACGAACACATTACCCCAAGCTGAAGATTGCTACAGTGGTTTCCAGTTTGCTTCTGTGTTCAATTCAAGGTGCTGCTATTTACCTTTAAAGCCTTCCACGGTCTGGGAACCCCATATCTGCAGAACCTTTTGTCCCCCCCCCCCCAAGTTACTGAGAACTGTTTCTGCTCAGTCTTGGACTTTCTTGGTGGTCACTCCTGTTTTATGGAATAGGCTTCTTGTGAATGTGAAGAAGGCCCAGCCTTGCAGAGATTTCAGAAGCTGACCTGACCTGGATGGTCCAGGCTAGCCTGGTCTTGTCAGATCTCAGAA
This sequence comes from Gekko japonicus, assembly GCF_001447785.1. Taxonomy (NCBI): domain Eukaryota; kingdom Metazoa; phylum Chordata; class Lepidosauria; order Squamata; family Gekkonidae; genus Gekko; species Gekko japonicus. The sequence continues at coordinate 137,770 of NW_015167148.1, read as the reverse complement.
GCTAAGCAAGGTTGGCACTGGTCAGTACTTGGATGGGAGACCACCAAAGAAGTCCAAGGTTGCTATGCAGTGGCAAGCCACCTCCGAATGGCTCTCGCCTTGAAAATCCTATGGAGCTGCTGTAAGTCGGCTGCAACTTGATGGCACTTTACACACACTGTAAGGGGGAGTTTTGCCAATGTGCTTTTTTTACTGACATAAGCCTCTATGATTCTCATTGGAAAGCAGAATATAAGTACTTTCAAGGGAGAGAGAAAAATACATTGTCACTCTTCACAACCTGCCAGAGAGCAGCAGTGTCCATGAGGGAAGTTGGCAGAAAAAAGAGACCTTTGTAGTGCTTGAGAATCAGTTGTATGAAACAAAGCTATGGATAGCAGAGAATAGGGCAACATTCAGCATTTTTAGGCTGAACTGGTATGGGGCTGAGGGCCTTTAATTGGTGTGATTAACTGGAGCCAGCCAGGCTCTTCTGTTAGCTCCCCCATTGCCGGTTTCCTGATGCAACCTTCTCCACCCTTTGTCGATGTTGGAGGATGTTTGTGTTCCACCCAGACTAGTACTGCCAACTCAGTCCTTAGCAGCAAAGAAAATAAATTGGGAGTGACCTTATCTTCCATTGGAATTACCTTGAACATTGAAGGAGAGAGGAAGCTCAGATAGGAGTCTCCATGGAATGTGTGGTGGAAGCTTCTTTGAGGTCCAAAGAGATCTTTTGTAACTAGAAGCTGCAGAACAGGTGTTGTGCTCTAGAAATGTTTTGAGATTCTGCAGCACCAAGGCTTCTTACACCAATCTGCTGGCTAAAAAATAGTTTGAAAGAATGTAATGGGAATTTGTGTGTTTATCCCATACTACATTTTACAGGGTTGTGCATTACCTGACAACTCAAAAGCAACTTAATCAAATTTCCTTCCCCAGATAGATACCAGGTTCCAGTTCTGTTGTTATAGCTTCTCCAGTGGCCAGTCTTCGCTTCTGGGATCCTGACTCCTCCTCTCCTGTGGCAGGGTCGTAACCTTTTGCAGTCCGGAGGGGAGGGGCCTATCCCAGAACTCTCCAGTTCTTTGGCCCTGCTGTGGAAGCAGGGCATATCTTACACTGCTCCTAAGAACATTGGAATCTGAAGAAGATCGGAGCAACTCAACAGGGGAGAGAAGACTCCCAGGCTTGTAGAGAAAGGGGAGGCTCCCCCCCCTTCCCATTGTGCCACACACCAGTGGTGAACTTCCATGGCGGCAAGGAGATGGGAGCCGATGGCAATGGGGATATTCTCTCTTGCCATGGCACTTCTCACACTGGCTCTTTGGCAGAGCTTCCAGCCCCAGCACCAGCAGTTCCTCCATTGATCTGGGAGGCCTTGAAGTGCCAGCAGCAGTCGCACCATGGCTCCTTGGCCCCAAATGCGGCTTTTGAGGCTACAGAAGGGACCGGCTTCAAGATATTGCTCCGCCTGCAGCTTTAGCCCAATCCATCCCTCCTGAATCCCAGTAAGGCCGAAGCCTGATAAAATTGGTGGGGTTTGCCTATCAGTGGAAGGAGTACTTTCCGTTTCACTTTTAGGGAAAGCTCCTTACATAGGAGGGAAATGGCTACGAAGGCAGGCCTCCCAGCTTCTCAGCCTCCTGAAAGCATGGTCTCGGATTTGGATCTTCCTTATTCCCCAACCTCCACCTCCATCCCAGGCTCTCAGCCTGAGATGCAAAAAAAGAAAAAAGAAATTCAGATCCTAGACCTCTCAGGGGGAAACACCCAGGCCAACTTTCTAACTTGGATTAACAAGGAGATGAGGAGGGAAATCAGGGAGGCTATGAGTCAGACTAACCAGAGCAGAAAACCCCCTGCCAATTCCCCCAGCAGTCAATGAAGGCAGGCCTTCTCCAGCAGTGCCTCCCGAGGTAAAGGGGCTGGCAGAGCAGCTTCCCTCCCATTATTCCAAGAGGAGAAACATGGCCTCTTCCCGGCCCAGTAGGGAGCCCAGTCCCCTAATGGATTCTCATGAGGCGGATTCTGAGGTGTCTGATGCCTCATCCACTAAGGAAGAATGGGAATTGTCGGAGGAGGAAGAACCAGTGGTCACTACCATGCAGACACGTCTCTTTCCTCAGGAAGTGTACACCAAACTGCTCCCCAAGGTACTATGGGCACTGGAAATTTCTAGTAGTACCAAAGAGAAGGAGGAACCCAGTCCAAGTTTCCCAGAGAGTTCAGACAGAGTCCTCCCTAAGGCAGGGACCGCACATTCCAGGATCCCCTTCCTAGCAGTCTTTAACAAAGTAGTTAATACTGAATGGGAAGCACCAGGCAGGCCAAAATCTAACCATCCTCTCATCTCCAAGTTTTACTCCTTGGTCCCAGAGGCGGTGAAGAAATTCGAGCTACCATTACTGCATGACCCAGTAACAAGCCTGTGTTCCAATTCTGTGCTTTTCATGAAGGCAGATGGTCTCTCTAAGGATCCTTGTGACAGATGTATTGAACAGGCCCTGCAAAAGAATTTTGAGGCTTCTTCAACAACACTGAGAGTCTCTATGGCCTGCTCCCTGTTCGCTAGAGCCACCTACTCATGGGCATCCCATTTGGCGTCACCAGACAGCGATTTACCCAAGCATCTCAAGGACAAACTAAAAAAGATTGCCCTAGCTTCTGCCTTTGCAGCAGATGCCTCTCTTGACTCCATTCAGTTGTTGGCCAGAGCCATGGCATCCTGTGTCACAACCAGGTGTAATACCTAACTCAGGAGTTGGGAAGTAGATCCTTCAGCCCAGGCCAGGGTGGCCAGCATCCCCTTTAAGGGGGTCAATTTATTTGGTGAAGGAATGCATAGGTATCTCGTAGAGGACAAGGACAACAAGAAGTCCTTACCATCTAGGAGGAAAGATAGCAAGCCCAAGAAATACTTTTCTTCTTTTGAGACTCCTTTCAAGACTACAAGAGATTTTCAGGCTTCAGTTCTTCCAGACCTTTCAAGGGGAGATGGCAGTCAGAACAACAGTGGAGCAGCTACCTATTACCTATTGTAAATCTAGACAGACTAACAAGGGCCCCAAGAAGGCTTCTTCAGCCTGACCATGCTGAGTCCTCAGATGCTCCAAAAATCAGAGGTCGCAAGCAACTTTATGTGACACAATGGAATTGACATGGTGAGTGGCAAGTGGGTCCTGGATAGACTGACAAACAGCTGTTCTTTGGAATTCAGTGTGGTTCTTCACAATTGGTTTCTCCATGTTCCAAGAAATTGTTCCAATCAGAAGCACCTGCTTCTCCAGAAGGCTGTTCTGTTGTTAGTTCTTAGTTCCCAAGAAAAATGGAGATGTCGGGGTCATGCTGGACCTCAAGTGGCCCAACAGGTGCATAAAGAGGGGAAAAGTTCAGAGACCCTCAGGTCCATTGTAGCATTGATCCCAAGAGGAGACTTCTTGGCCTCCATAAATCTGTCAGAGGCTTATCTGCATATACCCATCAGGGAAGCTCACCACAGGTTTCTGTGTTTTGCTTACAAAGGGCAACACTTCCAATATCGTGCTCTTCTTTTTGGTCTGAAGTCAGCACCAAGGGTGTTTACCAAGGTCCTGGTAGCATTGGTAGCACACCTAAGGACTCTAGGGGTGTCAGTGTTTCCTTATCTGGAAGACATTTTGATCAAAGCACCATTCCTTCGGTAAGGGATGAGGAATGTGAGCCAGATGGTGGGTTGTCTTTAGGACATGACTTCGTGGTGAACCGGGAAAAGAGTAACTTCCTCCTGATGTAGACTACCCTCCATCTGAGGGTGATAATAAATACTGTCCAAGACAAGGTTTTTCTTTCAGCAGAGAAACAGGAAAAAGTACAAACAGCTATCCTAGAGATCCTGCAGAGTCCTAAGGTGGAGATGATACCCCTGGCAATGCTCCTGGTAATGATGGTTTCCTGCCAGGATGTTCTATAGTAGTCCAGGTTCCATGCCTGTCCACTGCAGAGGTTTTTGCTTCACTACCAAGACACTATCTCCAACAAGAGATTTAAGCTTCTTCAGCTTCCAGCATCCTTACAGAAGGAACTCAGGTGGTGGATTGCTTCGTTCAGGTTCCAGGAGGGTATGCCCAAAGAGGATCATGATGACAACAGATGTGAGCCTCTTAGGTTGGGGGCATATGCACAAGGAAGAATGATGCAGGGCACGGTGTGTGGAAGAGGTTTCGAGCAGCATCAGCCTACTGGAGCTCAGAGCCATAAGGTTAGGTTTGCTGGCATTCCAGGATCTTCTTTCAGGATATCACATTATCGTACACATGGACAACATGACAGCCAAAGCCTACGTGAATTGACAGGGAGGCACCAGATACAGGTCCCTCCATGAGGAGGCAAAGGTCTTAATGCACTGGGCAGGGAAACACTTAAAAAGTCCCTAGAGGCGGTGCATGTGGCAGGAAAGGACAACGTTCTAGTGGACTGAGTTGGAGAACCATGAACCAGTCGGAGTGGATGCTGAACATGGAGATCTTCAATCAGATCTGTCTCAGTTTGGCAAGCCAAAAGTGGATCTTTTTGCCACAAGCCCAAATTGTCAAGTCCCAAACTTAATGGCAAGAACAGGGGTACCACAAGCCATCAGGGTAGATGCACTAAGCTGTGAATGGCCAAATCAGCTACTGTATGCCTTCCCACCAATTCAGCTAATTCAAATGGTGATACAGAAAATTATATATCAGAGGGCAGAAGTGGTCCTGATGGCACCTTATTGGCCAAGAAGGTCGTGGTTTCAGGGCCTGGTGAGGCTATCCTCCAGGAACCCATGGCCTCTCCCGTTGGGACAATCTTCTGCTGCTAGGCTCAATAAGGCATCTCTAACTGGGGCTTCTAAATCTAACAGCCTGGAGGTTAAGCATTCACAACTTGAAGAGTTAGGTTACTTAAACAGAGTGATTAATACCATGTTAGCCTCCAGAAAGGGATCTACAAACAGGGTCTGTAATAACACCTGGCAGGTTTCCCAGGAATGGTGTCTGGAACAAGAGACAGACCCAATCTCAGCAAAGGTTAGACAGATTCTTTCCTTTTTTGCAGAATGGTTTAGATAAGGGACTTAGCATCAGTACCCTCAAACGGCAGTTGGCAGCCATTTCAGCTATTAGGGGCGCCAGGAAAGGGAAGTCTCTTTCATCACATCCTTACATTAGGAGAGTCCTCATGGAATTCATTGATAAATCCTCCCCAAGTTCACAGTTTTCCAACTTGGAGTCTAATTGTAGTCCTTAAGGCTCTTTCAAGGCCCGCCCTTTGAGCGTATGGCATTGTGCCTGCTCAAGGAGATCACCTTTAAGACTATCTTCCTAGTGGGTATCACCTCAGCTAGAAGGATGTCAGAGTTGCATGCAGTGTCAGTAATGCTATGGTTGGACCCTGCTTTCATCCCTAAAGTGAATTCTGCTATTCATACAGCGGAGGAGGTGATTCTGCCCTCTTTTTGCCCCAATCCTAAGCATGCAAAGGAGAAAGAGTGGCATTATTTAGATATTTGGAGGGCTCTGCATTTCTGTTTGGATATAGTTGTGTCACTGACTATATGTCTGTCTCTTTCAGGAAGGCTTCAGTGGGAAAGAGAGTATCTATGTCCACTAAGTAGGTGGGTTCATCATTCTGGCCTATAAGACCACAGGTCTGGATCTGCCACAGGGCATCAGGGCCCACTCCTTAAAAGTGGCGGCTGCCTCAGCAGCATATAGCTCTTTTCCTTCTCTAGAGATTAAGGCTGCTACCTGGAGGTGAGTGCACTTGTTTACCAGGCACTACAGGATAGACAAGGTGGCCTCAGCTGAAGCGGCCTTTGGGAGGATAGTCCTACAGCACACCCTTCTGGACTAGGAGCCGAGTCTTCCTGCCCTGGCTACACTGCTTTTGTATGTCCCAGAAATGAAGACTGCCCCACCCCTTGACCACTGGAGAACAAAAGATTTATTTCACTTACTGTGAATCTTCCTTCTCAGTGGACATGGGGTGGGCCAGTTTTCCCACCCGAGGTTTTTTCTCCAGTGTGAGCTCCTAGTGCCAAGGGGATCTACTTTCGGAATTTAGGTTTCTAATTTTCTAGCCACCTAGGGAGGCTAGGGCGCAGTTTCTGTTCTGGCTCCACTAGTGTTAGCAGAATATGTGAACTGGTTCCCTTTGGGGTTAGTTACAGTTATTTTAAAAACATCAACAGGAGTTTCTGAAAGTGTTTATGTTCGGAGTTGCCAGTTGTTAAGAGTTACAGCTTGGATACAGACTTGAGAATTCTGGGAAAGGCCCCTCACCTCCAGATTGCAAAAGATTACGACCCTGCTGCAGGAGAGGAGCCAGGATCCCAGAAGTGAAGACTGACCCGCCCCTAGACCACCGAGAAGAAAGATTCACAGTAAATGAAACAAATCTTCCGTTGTGGACATTTTGATTACATGCTCCAAATTTCCATATTCTAATCTACGTAACACTCTCCTAAGTGACACTGTTCCTGGCATTGTTCTTCTTCGCTGACATTCCCATTGGTTGCATTAAAATACAAGAGTATGGATGTCTACCAAGAAGTGATCTTATTAGGGTTTCTCTGCTGATGCCTAAAGTGATATGGGACAGCTTGGAGTTGACAAAATTGACTAAGAAAGGATACTGAGTGGAATGCCAGCTTTGACTACTAGGCCAGCTGACACTTCTTGGAAAGGTAGGGGCTTGGATCCACTGGAGCATTCCACATAGGGAAAG
>NW_015167148.1:74358-131002 GCF_001447785.1 Gekko japonicus | reverse complement strand
TTTTTTTGCCTTCCATTACAGCCCAAGAACATTTCCCCCCCCCCCCCAATAAATTACGTCCAGGTGCAGCATTTTGGGCTGCAGCACGAATGGGAGATGATAGAGTCATTATCCACATGAGGAAATCCTTCTGTTCACAGAAACTGCCAGGATCTGACAGTGATAACCTCATGTTCTCTCCTTCTAGGGCTTCTGTAATGCATTCTGTGTAGGGCTGCCTTTGAAGATATCTCCAAAACATGGTGGCATGCTGCAGTGATAATTGCTTTGGTTACCAGTTGTTTTTAACCTAATTGGCCCTGGTTTCTAAAAAATAATAATGATCATCTCATGTATCAACCTGCCTCTACTTTACACCATTGATACTTAATGGCTCAGGAGTCATACATGGCTCTTTGAGATCCCACCTGTGCAGGCCTGTAGCAGGGGGTGGGGAGACATTCCCCCCCACAAATATGCCTGGCCCCCTCAGGAGGGGAGGGAGCCAGCAGGCACAACCTCACTGGGTCTTCCTGCTTCTGTAGTAGATTGTTGTGAGGTGAGGCAGTGCCTCTCTCCCTGACCTCCTGAGGGGGCTGGGCTGCAGCCCAGCAGGATGGGAGGAGGAGGCGGGACCCTGAAGAGCAGGGAAGGGGGGAAGTTAAAAGGGCAGAGCTTTGCAGGAAGGGAGGCGTAGCAGGAGCATGCTCCTGCCAGATCAGCCAGCCTGCTGGCGGCCTCCCAAAGTAGATGTCTAACCGACGGTCGAGCTGCTTTGGTGTGCAGAAATAAGGATAGCGGGCTCATTTTTCCCTGAGAAGGCAGGGAGAGCACTCGGTGTGCGCTGCTCTTCCGAGACCACGAATGGTGCTGAGCCTGAGCAGGACCCAGTGAGAAGAAAGAGGTGGCAGTAGTGTGCACAAGTGGGAAGACGGGGTCAGCCAGCCAACACTTGCCGGTAACAGCTTCATTGCTTGGATGCCTTCTCCACGTGGAGCTGGAGGAGGTCCTGTTGCTCCACTGACTCCATGCCTGGTGGGATGTCAGAGCCCATCCTTGCCCAGTTTTTCACTCCACCTCCTTTTTGGGGAGAGGCTGGTATGGGACAATGTTGGGGATTTGGCTTTATTGCATGGAAGCAGGAAGACCTGGCATGTCCCCGCCCCCCCCAGTTGACACCCAAAAAAATTTCTGGCTATGGGGCTGCACCTGTGACTCTTCTAAGCACTGTTCCCAATATGGCACCTGCCTCAAGTTTTATGAAAGCGGGCAAGGCCCTTGCCCAATGGGCCTGTGGTTGGCAGTTGATTCCCACCTTGAAACAGCTGCAGCCAGAGAAATGAGTAAGCTGCAAGCCTCCCTGAAATATAGGCTTCATGCTGGGGATAGAAGTAAATGTAGCTGTTTTGGTTGATGATAATTGTATTTCCTGGCCTGGATAGCCCACGCTAGCTCGATTTCATCAGATCTTGGAAGCTAAGCAGGGTCAGCACTAGCTAGCATTTGAATGGGTGACCTCCAAGGAATAGGGAATGGCAAACCACTTGAAAGCCCCATGAGGTCACCTGAAGTCAGCTGTGACTTGATGCACTTTCCACCACCAGTTGTGAATGTGGTTCTTCATGAGCTGCAAAGTACCACTGATGTACAATGTGTTCGCAGAAACCTGTCTAGGTACCCTGGCCTTCTGAAGTGTGGGTTCAGGATGGTAAAACCTTTTCAGTAGTGGTGCCATGACTGAAATTCTCCCATGACACTGATCTAGTACCTTCTTTGGTTCTGCTTTTAAGTATCAGGTGACAACTTGATTTCATTTCATTTAGTATTTGATTGAGTTGTTGGTCTCATTGTCCTTTTTTAGTTTCATCAATCGATCACTCATGTCTTTATTGCATGAGCAAGCAAGGCATAGAAACAACGATTCCATCAAAATAAAAAAATTCCAGACACTTTAATAAGAAAAATTAAAATACATAATGATCGTTTAAAATATCTCAAAATAGAAGAGGAGGAGATTGGATTTATACCTCACCCTTCACTACCCCAAGGTGTCTCAGAGTGGCTTACAAACTCCTTTCCCTTCCCCTCCCCACAACAGACACTCTGTGAGGTAAGTGGGGCTGAGAGAGCTCTTGACAGAAACTGCTCTTTTTCAAGAACAGCTCTTATCAGAACTACGGCTTGCCCAAGGTCATCCAGCCAGGTGCAAGTGGAGGAGTGGGGAATCAAACTTTACAGTCCAAATTTTTTCCCCCATTGCTGGTCTTATCCTTTTGTGATTACAGTTTAAATGTTGTAACTTCTTTGGGGGCTGCTTTCAGTTTTACAAAAGTGGAAGAAATATTTTTTTATCTTTTTTCTTTTTTAAAGTAGGGTATCATTTTGTTTAGAAATCACATTTTCTAAATTGGAAGGCTATACACAATAGTAAATGCATCTGAACTGGTTGTGGGCACCAACTAATGAAAGAAAAGGATCCTCTTGCTTATTAGAAGTTCTAAAGCTGAGCTGGCAATAATGCCCACATCCAGCTTCAAAAAATTAACACAAGAGGGATTATTATTCACAGAGGGTATTTAAATCTTACTAGGAGAGCAAATCTCTTGACTTGTAATATGAGAAGCATACATAAAATTCAGTTTCAGTAAATGTTGGCACTGTTAAATGTCTTTCTCTCACCTGCCTTCAGAAAGTGGTAGAGCATTCAACCACAGAAGCCTATACATAAACTAAATGCATTTATCTTCAATATTACCAATAACTCAAATGGAAGTCCTTATTACGTATGCCGTTCCTATAGATTGGAGTAGTTATCAAAGTGAGCCTGCTTCTGTAGCTGTATTCTAGCTCTGTAGTGGGGAAAGACTGCCACAAGTCCCACTGGACAAGAGCCTTGCCCACTTTCCTGAAACATTGGGGCAGTTGCTGCATTAGGGAATGGTGCTCAGAAGAGCACTGGGTGGCATACCGAAGAGCCACATGTGGCTCCTGGCACCGAGTATTATGAATGTAGTGCTCCATAGTAGCTATGAAATACGTGTTCTCTGTCCCTACCAAAGTCTAAATACTTCATGCTGGAACTGAGCCGGCAAAGATCTTTACTTAAAGTTCAGAGATTCCATATTATTTTCCACGGTATCTTGAATGTTCTATAACCAGCTCCTTACAGTTTGTGATTGTGTGTCTTTGGAGGACAGTTAGGTTTTTCCAGTTTGGAGGTGACATGATGGTGGTGGCAGCTTCCCAAGGTACAGGTTGCAGCTGGTCAGAATGCTAGTTGCTAGGACACCGGAAATAATTCTGACCACTCTTGGTCTTTCCACCAATCAGCTCTATAGTCAGCTGTTGTCCTTTGTTCACCCACAGCACAACTTCAGTTCTCCCAGCGGCAGTAGGGAAATCAAATTATGATGACTATTACAACCTCTAATTTTTTTTAGAACTAAATGTAGTTATGCCACAATTGCTTGCATTTCAGATGCCTTTTAGAAGCACATACACAGCTCTTTGTGTTCATAGAGTTTTAAGAATAGCTTGATGGGGGATGGGGTGTTGTCATAAAATATCCCTTGAAACTGTACACAGAGCTGGGGATGTTTAGAACAGGGCAGTTGTATTTTTAATCCTTTTTGCAATGGCTGATTTCTTCTTCTATTATAGGTATGACAAACGGGAAGACCTGAAACCAGGTGACCAGCTCATGTTCTCGTACACACACATACTTATGGAGATGGATCCTATTCAGGTGTCACATTACAAGATGACCCACCGCATAGTGGCACAAATTCCTGGGACTACTGGGATTACCTTGAATTTCACTGTATTACCTCCATTTACTTTAAACTTGAAATCCCAACTAGCATTGTTGGAAAAGCTTCCCACTTAAGAACCATAATTCCCCCCCACACACACACACATGGGAACTGTGAGAGACCGAAAGAATCTTTCAGGGTCTTTTTCCTTCTATGAGCAGTTGGAATGTTCTAATGTTGTGTATATACACATTTATATATAATCTAGTTGTATATATTACCATTTTACATAATGTTTATGATATGAGATACAGTTTAAAATTACATGATATACTTCTAACAAATGGTGTGGCCCTTTAATGTAATTCTATACATATTTATTATGTTTGATTAAATGGTATATCACTGTGTTTCCCTATTAACCTGTCATGTGAAATTTTAATGTCATTTTGGCTAATGTCTTATCTACATTCATGCTAAACAACTTCAAACGATCTTCTAGACACTCATAATCTTGCGAGCAAGATTACTGCCTCCTGCTCTATCCGTTGAAAATCTCGGGTTGCTATAAACAAAAAAAGTCTAACACACATTACTCCCAAATTATATGATCAATGATCCATCTAAAATTTGGGATATCTGTCTACATGTCTGGGATATTGTTGCATATAGAGAACTGGATTCAGCCATCCTATTCACTAAATCTTGTTCCGTTCCCCTCATATATGTTTTCCATTTGTGCAGATCTCATGGTGGCTTGCTCCTGTCTGTATCAGTGGAAAAACTGGCTGCATCCAACCTGGACATTTTTCAAAACCAATACTCGTGTGTGTGTGTGTCTCTCAGATGGGCAGGTGCATTCCCAGCCAGATCTAGACATTTTGGGACTTTTATTTTACACATTATAACCAGAGGTCATTTCGAGGGGGAACGCGGGGGAACACAGTTCCCCCGGGTGAGGTACAGGGGGCGGGGCACATGACGAAGCCCCACCCCCTGCTTCCGGCCGCCCCGCTTCCGGCCCTCATTCAGCCAGGAGGAGGCAGGAGAAGAGGGGAGGGTAAGTTGCTTCCTCCCCGCCTCTCCCCACCCCTGCCTGCCTGGGGCCAGGGAGGGCCTTGGCGGGGCTTCCTTGCACTCCCGCCGGCCTTGCAGGTCCACCGCCGGGCCCCTGATGTCAGGGGGTGTGGCATATGCTAATGAGTTATGCTAATGAGTTCCCCTAGCTCTTTTTCTACGAAATGACCCCTGATTATAACATGACATCATGGAGAATAAGTTGCTCTTGAATACGTTGACAAAAGATGGAAATCAAGAGGAAAACAATATATCCCATTGCTGAGAACAATTTGTCCTTACTAATGTTTCCATCAGTGTTAGGTAGTTTTAAGAATTTCTGCTGTGGAATGTACAGCTTTTCAATGGGGTGTAATTCAGTGACCTGACCTGTTGCATAAATATTTTCACTACATTCTGTAAATAATTTTTAAAAAACAAGTACATTGAAAACAAGCAGAAAAATGATCCAGTATTTTAAGTCATGCATACAGTTGGCTGGATCAGGTTTTCTCAGTGGTCACAGCAATAAGGACTGCCTGAAGATCCAGTAGGTACAAATGTACCCTCACCTACAACTACTGTTTTATGATACTTAAGCTGATTCAGCAATTTGGAAAGAAAATGTGCTGCTTGAAATTACTCATTTCTTTTTTTTCTTTCAAAGATTTAATCACAGTGCTGGGTGTAGCCTAGTGTGCAGATTTACTTAGATGCAACAAATGCCGACCTGTAAAACCAGTCCATCCACACTGTCCTGCTGTTTCCCCTGTATACTATGGCACACATTTGATCAATTTTATTGTTGTGCAGTTCTCTTTGATGGACAATATTTCTTCCTTGATGTATGAGTTATTCAGGTATGCAGCAGCTACTGATGACATTCAAGACACGTGAAGCAGTAAACCCCATATTCTTACAGTGAACTGCACTCATGGTTTCCTATTTCCAGCACTAGAGTGAACAAGAGATACTGTGCCCTGGGCTGTAGAAGTAAGTGAAACTTACTGAAATCTCTTTCACATTTTAAACCCAAATTACTACTGTGTGCAGGGGAGTGCTGGTCTTTTGGACTTACCCGTGCCACCTATTTTGCCTGAGGTTGAGTATGCCATATTGCAAATCCAGCATTCTATACATTTGCAAGCACCACCTACAAACTAACAGTTGTGAATGCTGATGTATTCAAATTACATAAACATTTTAATTTGGTTCCCCTTGCAAAAATCTATTGCAAACCGATGGATGGATGTATATCAAGAATAGGCAGTCTCATCACTTTCAGAATAGTTCCACTAATTAACCTCAATTATTGTATTTATCTGAACATTTTTATGTCACCTTGCACCTGATCAAGGTCTGCAAGGTGGCAAACATGAACACATTTGAACAATTAAAAACATCATCAAAAACAAAAACAATAAAAACAGAAACATATATCAGAACCATGGAGGAAGGCCAATAACTGTTGTCAGGGGTACATTGAATGAAACAAAAAGGTCTTTACCCTAACTGGTGGAAGACAGCAAGAGAGGGAGACAAATATTCTGGGGAGGGAGTTCCAAAGTTTTGGTGCCACAACTGAAAAAGTCCTTTTTCAGGCTGCCACCAGTTTAGCCTCACATGGCAGGGGCAACTGAAGCAGGACTGCTGAAGATGACCAGAGTAAACAGGTAGGTTTATATGGGAGAAGGTGGTCCTTAAGGTAGGTTGGTCCTAAACCATACAGAACTTTAAAGGTCAGTGTGAGTGATATGGTCCCTATGATCCATTCCAGTCAACACGGTCTGCAGCTGTAACTTCTGGACAGTCTTCAAAGGCAGCCCCACGTACAGCACATTGCAGTAATCTGAATGTTACTAGGGCATGTACTACAGTGGCATGATCCTTCCTGCCCAGGAAGAAGAAGAAGAGATTGGACTTATACCCTACCCTTCACTTGGAGTCTCAGAGCGGCTTACAAACTCCTTTCCCTTCCTCTCCCCACAACAAACACCCTGTGAGGTAGGTGGGGCTGAGAGAACTCTGACACAAACTGCTCTTTCAGGAACAGCTGTGCCAGAGCTTGTGACTGACCCAAGGAAGGGCCACAGCTGCCTCACCAACCAAAAGTAATGAAAGGCACCACTGGCCACCACTGCCGCCTGTTTACCTAATGAGGCCTGGGCCCAGGAGCACTCCCAAGCTGTGAATCTGCTCCTTTAGGGGGAGTGTAACCTCATCCACAATAGGAGATAACCCATTTCCTGGGCCAGACCTTTCCCCCTCCAATAGCAATTCTGTTTGGTTGTGATTAAGTTTCAGCTTGTTAGCCTTCATCCAATCCAAAACTACCTCCAGGCACTAGTTCGTGGTTTCCAAAGCCTCCCTGGGATGTGCTGGTAAGCATGAGATAGCGCTGAATGCCATCTGCATATTGATGACAACTCAGTAAAATCTCTGGATGACCTCTTCCAGTATTTTTTACACAGACATAGAAAAGCATGGGGGACAAGCAATCATAAAAGTGGGCTGAAAAGCAAACCATCTCCTCGTGTCAGCCACAACCCAATAGAGCCCTGACCACTCAGAAGAGTTCTGAAGGTATACAGCATGCAGATGAAATGGTGGCCGAGAAATGCTTTTTTTTGCCACCATCGCTACAGCAGAGGCCCCGGTCACACGAAAGGTTTTGGGCCAGAAGAGGGACAGATCAGGGGCGCAGCAAACGGGCGTGATCTCACCGCAATATCTGGGAAGCGGTGCGCACCCATCCCCGATCCGGCCCTTCCGGCTGAAAATCCGCTGTTAAAAAACCTTACCTCCCGAGCAGGACTTACCAGAGACGCCACAGCAAGCGCAGCCATCGGATCGCCCAATCGTCCGTCTTCTGGAGCAATTGAGGCTCCCAGCCGAACTGCGCATGCGCATGCTTCCTCCCTGGCATCTGATCGTGCCGGGGAGCAACGGTGCAGCGGCTCAGGGGATCAATATGATCCCGCCGCCGCGTGTTTCTTTTGGTGCGGCTCTGAATAGCCACACTTTGCTTGTGTTTTTTTCTGCCGTGTGGCAGGGACCAGACTTTATAATGAGCCATAGCCCATGCCTTGTAGGATTTGTCCTGAGTCTTTCTCAGCTGTTGCTCTAGTAATCTCCCTTGTCTTTTAATCATCAACAGCCCCGCAGGAAACCAAGGGGCTGCCTGGGCTCTTAGACCTAAGAGAGGGTGCCAAGGTACAATTGGGTCTTTTGACTGGGTCATTTCCCCAATCCAGAAGTCAACCAAGGCACAGACAACAGCACAAAACATAACAGCTGGAAAATTCCCTAATGCTTTCTGAAAACCAGGCAGCAAAGGCAAGTCATCTTAATCCCTCATCCCTGCAGTCTTGGTACCCTTTTAAGTCTAAACACCAGCAAGGAGTGATCCTCTTCAATCCTCCCACCTTCAGATCACCTTCCTCCTGACCAAAGCAGAATGCCATATCAAGAGTATGACCTGCATATACTGTGGGGCCTGCTATTACCTGAAACAGGTTCATGGTTGTTGTAGAGACCATGAAATCTTGAGTTGCTCCTGACACGGCAGCCTCAGCATGGATGTCAGAGTCCCACAAGGCAAGCAGGCTAGGAATCCACAAAACGTGCAAGACCACCTCCACAATTTCAGGCAGGAAGACTGTTGGGCAGCAGGGTGGGTGATACACCAACAAAATCCAAATCCTGTCTCACATTCCCACCACAAGATACACACTCTCAAACTAGGCAAGAGTCCCAAACAGGACATTGAGCCAATAAAATCAAGTCCCGATAAGACACCACCTGTCCCCATAAACTGACCATTTGCTCGTGAATATGGCTCATGCTAGGCAGTACAAACCTGTCCCAAGCAGAGAAGTACGGGGGGGGGGGGGAGAGCATGCATGCATCTTTTCCCTATTTTACCCTGCATTAACAGCAGCCACTGAAAATCCATCTTCTTGATCTGATGCTAAAAGCATGAGGGAACTCTCTATAACCCTGCATTCTAGTACCTATGCCTCAGTTTGATTTGTGTTGAGAGTGGCTTATAAGATAGCACTTGTGTCCCAAATTAAGAAAAAGTATTAAGACATCCAGTTTTTAGACTTTAAGTCTGATGTTTAACTATGTGTATTCCAAGTTTCAGCTGTCATGCAAATCTCTACTCGCTTTAGAGAGATCTAAGTGTCTTCTGCATTCTAGCAAGAGAGCACTAATATACATTCTGATCATATATTAATCACTGTTGCTAAAAATCACTATTTCCTAATATCACTGATTTCAGGAGGGTGAATGAAAACCAGTACTAGCACAATTCAAAATTCAGGCCAACATGTATGGTGGGTTTTTTTTTAATGAAATTAGCTTCTGAATGTAGACTTGATATGATTGCCATGAACTAAATCTGAGCAGAGTTCAGATGTGCAATGGAACAGTACTGGAACTCCCACCTTATAACAGCAACTGGCCTCAAATTGGTGAGAAGATGTGAGGAATCTTGGGCAACAGGACATATCCACAGTTCCCAAATACAGGCTGGAGTTTATGGAATATAAAGAACTCAAACCCATCATCCTTCTCCAGTACATATACCTGTGAGGTATAAGACTGACTACTCAAGATGGGAAGATGGACAGTAACTAACAAGGATAGCCTTGTAGCTACACTCTATTGACTCATCCTTGGCCTGTGCTAATAAAATCTATTCTACACTGACTGACTCTGCAGGGTAGGCTAAAAGGCTTTTGCACTCTAATTGATATCATTTAGGCAACACCAGTAATTTATGGAATGCGGGCTCTTATAAGCAAAAACTATGTTCTACCCATGTATCATGCCATGCTGTGGCCTCAGACCAGGGACCTGCTGTGTTGGCCCTCACAGGCTCCTATTAGGCCACTTTCACTACATTCAGTGACTGACATGGTGTTTTTAATGCTTAGACCTGACCCCCACCATTAGACCCTTAGTGCCCTCCCACTATGAATAGTCCTTTCCCCTACTCGAGTTTCGTGCCCTTGAGGCACCCTTCCTCCCACAACTCCCTTGGCCTCCTTGCTGCTGCTGTAGTGCCTCACTCCCCTGGTCCCCCCTACTGGACATTTACATCACCCAACCACGATAACAGAATATAAAGATCAAAATACAAAAAACAACCCCCATGCAATGAGTGTGCTCAAAGGACTTTGGGATTCTTTCCTGAATAACAGACTCCTATGCCCTATCATGAGGCGGGATGGGAATTAGTTACACTGGAGTAAAATTTGCAAAGCTATATCTGATGTGCAGATTCTGCTGTTTCAATTAAAAACTTAGGAATGTGGAACCCCTTGAGCCTGCCTATAAGTAGCTTTTCAGAATGTGATCAGCCCCCCCCCTTCCCAAGTTCTGAGGATTTGACACCTGGAAGATGACTCATTTTCTCAGGTTCTAAATGTAAGCAGTCACACAGTTTTACTTATTTACTGTATTTAACAAACTAATATTTCTATAGGATATTTAGAATGTAACAGAATGAAAGTTAATATGGCAAAATGTTTTGAAAATGCAGCCATTTATGCTATAATGCATAATTTCATATTGATCCATCCTATCGTGACCTTTAGCAATGCAAGACACTTACACATCATTGTGTGCATAACTGAATAATAGTTTGGGAAACTGAATCCCACTGGAACTAAAGGTAATATTAAAACAGTAAGGAAGTTTTGAATATAAGACTGTAGAGGCAATCTTGAAAGACCAAAATCAAAGCAAAAAGCCTTCTTCCATTTGACCCCAAGATAGTTATTTTCTGCATACTGCTAAAAAACCCTTTTTCCAACTGGTAATCCCCACTACTGTCCAAGGGGGGGGGGGAGAGACTCATGAGATCACAACTAGAACTAAAAATGGCAAATAAAATGTTTAATTTCAGAAACTCAGTTCACCATTTATATACTAAAACATAGTAAATGCAAAAAAAATTAGGCAGAGGTACAGTATTTTAACAAAACTACATCTTTCCTAAAGGTCATAGGCAACTCCCATTTCCCCGAAGAATTTCATCAATGCACAGAAACGGGAAGAGGAACCTTGAATATTTAAAAACAAAAACAAAAAAACCCCCAAAGCATATTGTTTATAATTAAAATGCTGGCTATTCTTAAACCTTGGTTCGAGGCTTAGGGGGTTCTACAATATTTTATTTGCCTGATCAACAGTGCCAATTATAGGTCAATTCTAGCAAATCACATTCTAAGCAGGGGACTGTTCTATAAGGGATATTTGATGAGAATCAGACTGTCAGCTTTTTGAAACAGGAACTTTAAACAGAGGACATCACACATAATTTTCCGTTCCAAGGACAACCAGGACTTTGTTTTTACACCAAGGAGTAGTACTGGATGTTTGGATGTACTCTGTTTTAAAAGAATATAGCATAATGCTAACTCTTTGTATTTCTTTCAAATACAATGTATTAAATAAACAACTGGAAACAAAACTGAAAATAAACTCCCCCCAAACCTTATAAATACTCAAGCTCTAATTCAGTTACAGTGTAAAAAAACTGAAGAGCAACCACTGAATGGCAAGATTATAGGTTACTGATAACTGATCTTCCATAATACCTCTAACTTTATTCCAATACTAACTCAATAGCCACCTTTAGTACATACATCATACTTGAATATTCTCATAATTCTTTAAGTACATTAGACCTGCATTTAAAACCTGCTATGTAAAAAGATGGCTTCAACTCCACCTTTTATGTACAGCTTTCTTCTGACAGCTAGAAAATGTGGGGGTTTTTCCATTGTAATTAAAGCAATATTAAACTAATATACAGTACCTAGGGTTTCTCATCATCTGAGGTAGCACTTAATATTTCTAGCTCCCTGATTAAGTCCTGTTTATACTGTTCAGCCTCCTCTTCTGTGAATAATGAGGCCTTGTAACGAGGGTCCAAAAGAGTAGCAAAAATGTACCTTGGATCGTGAAGCGTAGAAGACAATCTACTCACCATAGCTTCTTTTAAAGACTTCAGCATGGTATCTATACCCATTGTTTCCTCAAACAGTAGTTCAATTTTCCTGTTGAGTATGTGAATCATTGGAATTACTTGTCTTAAAGTGGACATTTGTGTGCTCATCTCTCTGCTTGCAACTTCAAATGGCTTGACAGCATGACTGACAGACTGCATCACTTCCTACTGATCAGTTTATTAATTCCCTGAAGCTGCACTCTATGGACATTTCGTCAATTGCTCTTTTCTGTTCAATGAGGCTTTCAAGCATATGGAACGATGTATTCCACTTTGATGGAACATCTTGAATTAACTGATGCTGGGGCAAGTGATACTCTTTCTGCAGCTCTGCCAGTTTCTCTCTTGCTTTTGCTGACCGATGAACACGTTCACAAATCTTTCTTGCAATACTAAGCAAGTTTTGAACCATTCTCTGGCTTTTAATAGCTTCATTATGTGGTTAACTATGTGACCAAAACACTGCACACTTGAATGATCCTCTTCATTTAAAGTTTTTCCTATAGTCTAATTATCTGTTACAGTAGTCCCAATCTGAAGCCTGATTAATGTTATCCAAGCTTCCCACCAATATTCTAGTTGCTTCTAAATGCTGATACCACCATAGTCACGATCTGTGACACATGTAACAGAGCTGAAAAATGGTAATTATTGTGGTCGAACCCTGGACTCAAATGTTACCAAATGAGCAGTAAGGGTTAGATATTCTCGGGTTTGGTTACTCATCCATATTCCAGACGTAAAATGAACTGCTCCACTTTCAGCTTCTTTAAAATGTGAAACAGTTATTTGTTTCACACTTTCATACATATCAGGAATTGCAGTCCTAGAAAAATAAGATGGTGAAGGCAAAGAATACTGAGGCTGCAAGTATTCATAAGAACATAAGAACATAAGAGACGCCAATGTTGGATCAGGCCAAAGGCCCATCCAGTCCAACACTCTGTGTCACACAGTGGCCAGAAATACCAGTGCCATCAGGAGGTCCAGCAGTGGGGCCAGGACATTAGAAGCCCTCCCACTGTTGACCCCCCCCAAGCACCAAGAACACAGAGCATCACTTGCCCCAGAGCCCCTAGCTATACCTTGTGGCTAATAGCCACTGATGGACCTCTGCTCCATATGCTTATCTAATTCCCTTTTGAAGCCGTCCATGCTTGTAGCACCCACCACTTCCTGTGGCAGTGAATTCCATGTGTTAATCACTCTTTGGGTGAAGAAGTACTTCCTTTTATCCGTTCTAACCCGACCGCTCAGCAATTTCATGGAGTGCCCACGGGTTCTTGTATTGTGAGAAAGGGAGAAAAGTACCTCTTTCTTTACCTGCTCTTTCCCATGCATAATCTTATAAACCTCGATCATGTCACCCCTCAGTCGTCTTTTCTCCAAGCTAAAGAGCCCTAAGCGCTTTAACCTTTCCTCATAGGGAAAGTGTTCCAACCCTTTTATCATTCGAGTTGCCCTTTTCTGCACTTTTTCCAAAGCTATAATATCCTTTTTAAGGTGTGGTGACCAGAATTGCACACAGTATTCCAAATGAGGTCTCACCATTGATTTATATAGGGGCATTATTATATTGGCTGATCTGTTTTCAATACCCTTCCTAATAATCCCCAGCATAACATTGGCTTTTTTTATTGCAGTCACACACTGTCTCGACATTTTCAGTGAGTTATCTACTACAACTCCAAGATCTCTCTCTTGCTCAGTCTCTGCCAGTTCAGACCCCATCAATGTGTATTTATATTTAGGATTTTTGGCTCCAATGTGCATCACCTTGCACTTGGCCACATTGAACCCCATTTGCCATGTTGACGCCCACTCGCCCATCCTTGACAGATCCCTTTGGAGTGCCTCACAATCCTCACTGGTTTTCACCACCCTGAACAACTTTGTGTCATCTGCAAATTTAGCCACTTCACTCCTTACTCCCATCTCCAAATCATTAATGAACAAGTTAAAAAGCAGTGGACCAAGTACTGATCCCTGCGTACTTGGCAAGCAGTCAATTAAAGCCAATATTGTCTATAAAAGAATATGGCTGAAGGTCAAGTGCGATTATTTCAGCTACAAGACTTGTGATTTTTTGGCAACAGGGTGAGGGTAAGAAAACTTATCAGTGGCTTCATCAAAAGATGAAGTCCCCAACAAATCCGTGCTCAGTGGCACACGGCTATTTGTAGATGAGGACAATACTGGCTCTGAGGCATCTGGTTTCAGGACATTGTTATGAAACCGTTGTAAATGTCTTAGAAGGCAACTGGTACCTAGATTGGTTGGCTTTTTCCCCCGACTTATTGTACGTCCACAGTGCATACATATTACTTTAGTTGAATCTGCAGAACAAATTGAAAAATGATTCCACAGTTTTGAGGGGGTTTTGTTACTAAGAGGAAAAATGACTTGACTATCATTAGTAACCATTGTGGGTAATTAAGTCAGTTTTGAAGACAAACATTCTGCAGAAGCCAGAATCACATAAGGCGAATTTGCTAAACTCACATCCATAAAATTCTTCTGGATACCAATGAGTTCAGGATGGTGTCTATATAATTGTCTCATCAGTTTGTGCCCACATCACCTTTCCTTCCATGATTTATTATACAATTGCAGTGTCTACATATTTATTTATTTTATACATCACTTTTAGACTATTCCCAGGAGACAAAGAAAAATGATGTCACACTTCCGACTTAAGTTTCCGCATCATTCGTTTATTCTGATGAAAAACAGCACCATGTTCAAATATTAAAGGGCTTTTTTCAGGGGAAGAAACTAAGGAAGCCTCACCTATATCATCACATGACAATAATGACGAGTCTTCTATGAGAGCATCTCCCAAAGGTAGATGTGAATTGTTTTCTTCAATCATTCTATCTGGAGAAGAACAAACAGATGCTGGTTCTTTAGCCAGTTTTCCAGGGGATGACACACAACTCAGATCACCATCTGAAGGCAATAAAGGTGGCAGCAGAGTTGGAGGAGCCGTGTACAGCGAGGGAATGCTCGAACCACCTCCATTCTCTTGTAGAACGTTGGACTCTTCACACGTGCCGTATTAAGCAACTAGTTCCAAGGTCTTTACCATTCTTTCCTCTACTGAATTCATTCATGCAGTGGATGCAAACGGCCTTTGAGTTATCTAAAGGAGACAAATAAAAATGTTTCCAGACTGCAGATCTTCTCCTAGAGCCAGATGAACTCTTAGGAACGTAAACAGTTTTCTCTGCTACGTTCTCCACTGTTTCTTCACACTGGCTGTTAGGAAACTGTTGAGATGACACAACAAAAATTTCTTCTTTATTGCTCTTTTCAGTAAGTGACAGATCTGAGGGCATGTCTTCAGTAGAAATTACAGGAAAAGACTCCTCAGTTATTTGATCTGGTGATGGGGTTTTGGAAACTGTTTTCTTAACCAATTTTATAGGAGCTAACACGCCGGTTAGATATCCAACATCTGCAGACTGAGGTGGCAGTAACAATCAAGGAGAAGGAAAGGAAGAAATTGTTGACATACCTCCATTTTCTTGAATGAGTACAGTAGGATGAGCTCTCCTCACATGCCTCATGAGACAACTTGTACTTAAGTCTTTTTCATTTTACCCCTGCTTAAACCCTTTCATACAGTACATGTCAAAGAGTTACCGTCAATTTGGGGAGAATTTGCCCTACTTGTATCCATGGTTGACTTCCGTTATTTCTGCTGTGTCTTCATACCTTAAGTGAAGAACTGTGGTTAAATTCTAACAACTAATGCAAAAAAAAAAAAAAAAGATGGTGGGAACATAAGTTTGTATTTTCTAATTTGCTGTTTGAGAAGAAATGTTTTAATGCCAATTTATGGGAAATTTATTTGGTTTAATGCACAACATCTCATTTTTTCCTCCAGGATTTGGAGTTTCCAAGTCATAAATTAGTTTTGATTTGGGCTGGTATTAAATGCTTCTTATTGTGGGGAGCAGCCTTGGGTTCTTTCCCAATAAAATCATGTATTCTATTACAGTCTGTTCACATCATCTAGAAAGAAAAAAGAAAATATGTAAGCATATTCAAGTGAGCTTTCCTTTCTGAACCAAATGATTATATTTTCTTCCATGTTTAGCCTTTAAATATAGCTATTCTTGTAAATCAACTTAAGCGCAAGACTACGTAACTTTAGAAAAATGTAATAGTGCTTTGAAATTACTTTTTTATATATTATATTTTATAGACATAACTGCACAATTCGTAATGACCAAAATCCAAAAAGCTACTTCAGGTACTCAAAAGCTTAGATATACCCAGTGGGCGTATTATATATAAAAACTGGATTTAGTGTGACATCTCATAAATTCTTGTCAAAAGCTCTCTATTTTAAAAACAACTTGCCATGCAACATGGACAGTGGCTATTTTGAGAAACACAAGCCAAAGTCCTGTTGGTTGCACAGTATTATGCTGTTCTTTGAACTCAAGCCATTGTTTGTAATCCAGTTAACACAGGTCACAGCAACAGTGGTGGATCTGCACTCAACAGGTCTCTAGACCCCCAAATTCTGCTGGTTTACCATCTTTTTGCCCACACAACACCCTTAAAACATTTTATGATTCAGTTGGTTTAAAATATAAAATTAATTTATGGTGCTTCACATGAGCAGTACTCGTGAAAGATATATTTCAGAAGTAACTTGAAAATTGCCATGCAACAACAAAATATTATATTTGCTGAAGACAGGAAAATAGAGCAAAGATAATCCACATTTTCATTGAATAAAATCTGAAAAGCGTTACAGACACCAGAACATTGTTAATGACGTTTTGCTTTTATCATAAATGGGGTTGGATCCAATCAGCTTTTTTGCTCCATGTCCCAGTTTTCCTATTTCACCCTCAGAACAGTATGGGGGACAGAATAGGCTGTTCCCCGGCCCACACCCTGGTTCTGGCACCAGGAGCTTCCAAGTCAGGTGCCAGCAATCCTATTCTACTGCCTCTGTAGGATGGGGAGCTCTTAGTTCCTTATTCTTAACTCCTCCTCCCCCCCCCAGCCCAGTTTCTTAAAATGCCCCTTCTCTTTACCAGAGAGTTGACAATTTTTTGCAGTTAAAGCTTTTCGTGGCATGACGTGAAACAACATGAAGTTAAACAATATTCGTGGCATGAAGTGAAAGATGAGATCCGGCAGAAATCAAAGGGACAGCTAGAGGGGCCGTTTAAAAGCCTTGGCAAGGACTGGCTCCCAAACCGGACAGTCCTGGTGATGGCCTAATGTCCAATAGGCACAGTGAAACAGGGTAAGTTCGACTTGACATTCACAGCATCCCTAGTTACATCTGGTGAACTGGGGGGATGGGGGTGGCCATTAAGTCCACCACGAATAGTCCCAGTGGGCTGATGACATTGGAGCTACTCTGTCCTGCCTGAGGAAGGATGTACTTGACCCTGCCAAGCAAAATCCCATGCAGCATTTCCAAGCCCAAGCCCTGTGTGGAAACGAGGCACCTGACCAAACCTGGCACAGAGCTAAGTAGGTGAGCTCTTTCTCCCTCTGTCTCCATTTAGGGGTGAGGTATGGCCCCTAGGGGTAGCAGATGTGGTCTGAGGGTGGAATGACAGGCCCCAGAGTGGAATGACAGTCCCTGGGGGTAGCAGGAGTGTTCTCGGACTGGAATGCCAGGCCCCAATGTGGATGATTGACAGACCTTGGAGTAGCAGGAGTGTCCTGGGACTGGAATGACAGACAGGCCTCAGTCCCAGAACACTCCTGCTACCCCAGGGGCTGTCATTCCACTCTGGGGCTTGTCATTCTAGTCCCAGAACACTCCTGCTCCCGCCAAGAGCTTTCATTCGTCTCTGGGGCATGTCATCCCAGGCCCAGAACACTCCTGTTACCCCCAGGGGCTTTCATTCCACTGTGGGGCCTGTCATTCCAGATTGGCACCTTAGAGACCAACAAGGTTTTATGCTAGGTGTGAGCTTTTGTGTACAAACACACTTCTTCCAATACAGTGAAACAGAATTTCCTCAACCCTAACATATAGGAAGACAATAGAACAGCTTTAGAGTTCAGATTGGCACCTTAGAGACCAACAAGGTTTTATGCTAGGTGTGAGCTTTTGTGTACAAACACACTTCTTCCAATACAGTGAAACAGAATTTCCTCAACCCTAACATATAGGAAGACAATAGAACAGCTTTAGAGTTCAGATTGGCACCTTAGAGACCAACAAGGTTTTATGCTAGGTGTGAGCTTTTGTGTACAAACACACTTCTTCCAATACAGTGAAACAGAATTTCCTCAACCCTAACATATAGGAAGACAATAGAACAGCTTTAGAGTTCAGATTGGCACCTTAGAGACCAACAAGGTTTTATGCTAGGTGTGAGCTTTTGTGTACAAACACACTTCTTCCAATACAGTGAAACAGAATTTCCTCAACCCTAACATATAGGAAGACAATAGAACAGCTTTAGAGTTCAGATTGGCACCTTAGAGACCAACAAGGTTTTATGCTAGGTGTGAGCTTTTGTGTACAAACACACTTCTTCCAATACAGTGAAACAGAATTTCCTCAACCCTAACATATAGGAAGACAATAGAACAGCTTTAGAGTTCAGATTGGCACCTTAGAGACCAACAAGGTTTTATGCTAGGTGTGAGCTTTTGTGTACAAACACACTTCTTCCAATACAGTGAAACAGAATTTCCTCAACCCTAACATATAGGAAGACAATAGAACAGCTTTAGAGTTCAGATTGGCACCTTAGAGACCAACAAGGTTTTATGCTAGGTGTGAGCTTTTGTGTACAAACACACTTCTTCCAATACAGTGAAACAGAATTTCCTCAGCCATTACATATAGGAAGACAGTAGAACAACTTTAGAGTCCAGAGTGGCACCTTTAAGACCAACAGAGTGTTATGCAAGGTGTGAGCTTTTGTGTAAAAACACACTACTTCCAGTAGAGGTAAACAGAATTCCCTCAGCCGTAACATAAAGAAGAAGAGATTGGATTTATACCCCGCCCTTCACTACCCAAGGGAGTTTCAGAGCGGCTTACAAACTCCTTTCCCTTCCCCTCCCCTTCCCACAACGGACACCCTGCGAGGTGGGTGGGGCTGAGAGAATTCTGACAGAGACTGCTCTTTTTCAAGGACAGCTGTGCCAGAGCTTGTGACTGACCCAAGGTCACATCAGCAGGTGCAAGTGGAGGAGTGGGGAATCAAACCCGGTTCTCCCAGATTAGAGTCTGCACACTTAACCACTACAGCAATCAGAATTCCCTCAGCTATTACATATAGGAAGAAAGTAGAACAGTTTTGGAGTCCAGAGCCGCAAGGTGTGAACTTTTGTGTACAAACACAATTCTTCCGAGCTCAGAGATAGCCGGCGGAGCCGGGAGGGGGCGGGGAGGTTTTTTTTTGGGGGGGGACGCGGGCGCGTGTCTGCGCCACCTGGCATATCTCTTTAAGGATCCCCTCCCCGGCCCCGCTGGAGGCAAAACCACTCCTCACGCCCTCCGGAGCTGAGGGACAGTGGTGGAGCCGGGAGGGGGCGGGGAAGTTTTTTTTGGGGGGACGCGGGTGGCGCACTGTGCCACCGGCCATATCTCTTTAAGGATCCCTTCCCCGGCCCCGCTGGAGGCAAAGCCACTCCTCGCGCCTCGTCTCCCATATCCCGCCCTCTGGAGCTGCGGGACAGCCGGTGGAGCCGGGAGGGGGCGGGGGAAGTTTTCGCGGGGGGAGGGGTGCGGGGGGCGCCTCGGCACCACCGGGCATATCTCTTTAAGGATCCCCTCTCCAGCCCCGCTGGAGGCAAAACCACTCCTCGAGCCTCACGGCTAGGCTGCTGGGAGACGAGGAGCATCTCGTGGTCCGGAGCTAAGGGTCAGCCGGTGGAGCCGGGAGGGGGTGGGGATGATATTGGAGCTACTCTGTCCTGCCTGAGCAAGGATGTACTTGACCCTGCCAAGCAAAATCCCATGCAGCATTTTCAAGCCCTGTGTTGAAACAAGGTACCTGACCAAACCTGGCAGAGCTAAGTAGGTGAGCTCTTTCTTCCTCTGTCTCCACTTGGGGAGTGAGGTATGGCCTCTGGGGGTAGTAGATGTGTTCTGAGGGTGGAATGGCAGAGGGGTAGCAGGAGTGTCCTGGGACTGGAATGACAGACAGGCCTCAGTCCCAGAAGACTCCTGCTACCCCCAGGGGCTGTCATTCCACTCTGGGGCCTGTCATTCCAGTCCAAGAAGACTCCTGCTACCCCCAGGGGCTGTCATTCCACTCTGGGGCCTGTCATTCTAGTCCCAGAACACTCCTGTTCCCACCAAGAGCTTCCATTCGTCGCTGGGTCCTGTCATTCCAGTCACAGAACACTCCTGCTACCCCTAGGGGCTGTCATTCCACTCTGGGGCCTGTCATTTCATCCTCATAACCCATCTGCTACCTTTAGGGACTGTCATTCCACTGTGGGTCCTGTCATTCTACTCTCAGAACACATCTGCTTACCCCTAGGGGCTGTCATTCCACTGTGGGGCCTGTCATTCCAGTCCATGTCCAGTGTATTTGGGACCACTGACCTTAATGGAAATTCCATTCCGCATTTTCTTTGCAACTCTTCTTGAGCTGTAATGTATTGCAATGGAGTCCATGCAAGTCAACTGGCATTCCTGGCTCCCATTATTTCCAACAGGCCTTCAAGTCTCTCCCATTGTTTCCAATGGGCAATCCTGTCCTTCCTTTTAGTACATCCCCCTAATAATCTGGGTCTGGAGGCTCTCGGGGGAAAGTGGATTGTTTCTGCAGCCTGACCATACACATGTAATATGCCCCCCTGAATTTAAGGAGAGTATTAAATTTGGAAAGGGCCGCAACAGCAAGCATCGTCTCAAATTACAACTGAATTAACGTACGTACTGCATACGCACCGTCGACCACCACAGCCAAAACATGGAATAGGGAAGAGAGGACATCTGTATGAATCCCACCCCAACTTCAGGTTTACACGGAGGTCCCTCCGAGTTCAAGAGATTAAACATGTCTAACAGGCAATGGCACATCACCCCTGAACGTCCCTTGCCTCGAAAACCCTACGAGATAGCCATACGAGATAGGTGTTACTTGAAGGCAGTTTCCATCCCCAGGGTCCGAGGGTAATCCGGTTTTAAACGGAAACAGCGAGCGTGCCCAATGTCCACGCTGACTATCCGTTCCTTCTTCGGTAATGAATCCCCTAGAAGAAGCTACATCCGTTCATAATTGGGGACCTAAAACAACCGTTATCGCCAGGCCCTCCCTCTTTCCGTTCTTTCTCTAAGGAGGAAGGCGAGTAGCGAACTCCCTTCACGCGCTTCCTCGAACTTGACCGGCGTCGGCGTCTACTTAGCCGGCCCAGAGTAAGTGAGGCGTCGCGCACAGCGATTGGCCGGTGGGGCTGATGACGCCCGAAAAGGGAAGAGATGGGGAGGAAGCGTAGAGATCGTCCCGCCCTCTCAGCGCGCGGAGTCCTAGCTTGGCGTCGTCGTCGTCGTCGTCCGCGGGGCTGGGAGGTGCCTGGCGCCCACACGTCCTGCCCCTCCCCCCTCTCCTCCTGCGCGCTCCCTTCCTCCCCTCCCCCGCCGGCGCGAGCGCTGTGGTGAAGCCGCCGCATTGTTTGTGCCGAGGGGGGGAGGAGGGAAAAGATTCTCTCGGCCACGGGAGCTTCCGCGCCCAACCCGCAGCCGGACTGCGGCCCTTCGCGACGCGCGCCTCCTCCCGCCCCGAATGCGTCGCTGCTGCCGGAGCCAGCCACCAACGCCGCGGCCACCGCCGGGAACCGAAGGGGGGCCGCGACAGTGCGGGGCCCTCCTCCTCCCCTCCTTCCCCGTTCTCCATCCCCGTTCTGCCCACCACGAGCAGCGCGAGGAGCGAGTGCTGCCGCCATTAGCCCGGACCCAGCCCAGTGGTGTCTTCGAGCGAGAGGAGGGTCTGTCAGCCGCGTCCCGGCGGCTCCCTCAGGTGAGTGCAGAAGGAGGCGAAAGGGGGCGGTCGAGCGGGTTGGCTGAAGGGCTCTCTCCTGGGCCTTCGGCGGTGGCGCTGAGGCGCCTGTTGTGTTGGGCGGACGCCATGTTTGTGGCCCGAATATTGTCTCGGTGGGTGTGTGAGAGAAAGAGGACGGGGAAGGGGGGGGGGAGAGGAGAGAAAGAGGGTGCTTGTCTGTGGAAAAGGCTGCGAAGTGTTCTGGGCCTTGGCTGGAAGGAACCATTCGGTGAGAGGGGAGGCTGGGAAGGGAAGGAGCGCTCAGGGCCTGGGCAGGAACCATTGGTGTGGAGGCGGGGTGTGGGAGGGGAGAGGGGGCGTGCACTGAAGTTATCGAGCGACTGTGTTTATGTCACGGGGAGGCGGGGACCTGGCTGGGGGCGGGGGGGGGGGCGTTCTGTAAAGGTGCTTGGTGCCAATGAGAATTCATCTTGTTTGTGTCTTCCCATTGAATGTCCTTCTCGTTTTGTGCGTGTTTTGTCAGCTGACTTGGATTAATTTTGGGGGAAAGCGGGGAGGTTCGGTGACGTCAGGGAGGATGGGTTAGTTCCGGGAAATTCACTTTCACTTTTTACCATTGATCTGGTTCCTTTTCGAAAAGGGTTATAACTCTTTGCACGCATGCTTGGGAATTGCCCCTGTGGAAGCTGTTGGACTTGACTCTAAGTAAAGATGTATACGGTCATGTTCAGCATGTGTTCTTTGCTATTTCTTGGTCTTTGATCTCACCTATATAGCTTTGATAAAAGTAAGGATTTTATTTGCATAATATAGGAATGATGTAGATGCTGACAAATGTGTCTTATGACTCCCTTTTTTTGTTATACTTGTGGGAAGTGCTTATGTGACAAATCTTACTCTTCTGTAAGCATGACAAGCAGTACATTTTTAAATGGTTTGTTAACTCATTGGTTATTGAATGTTTTCAAGAAGACTGGATTTCTGAACTTGTAACATTTGTGTACAGTATCAGTAAGACTTTTTTTTAAAGAATTCATATATATATATGAATATATAATGATTCTGTGTGTTCCTTTATTTGCAGCAGCCCTAAGTATGATTATAAAAGATTTCCTGCTGGTCCACTTTCCAGAAAAAAATAATACTCATGTTAGATTCTTTTGCTTTGTTACACAAATATAACAAAGCTATAATTTCATTTTTAAACAGTGATTATTGAAGATAGAGTCAAGTGGGTAGCTGTGTTGGTCTGAAGCAGCGGAACAAAGTTTGAGTCCAGTGGCACCTTTAAGACCAACACATTTTTATTCAAGGTATAAGCTTTACTCAGATACAGTGAAATGGAAGTTACCAGTCCCTACACATAAGTAGAGGGTGGGTAGCAAATTGGCATACAGCATAATGAAGATATTTAGTAGATGCAAGGAACAAACAGGAATAACAAGCTTAGGTTAACATTTGTTTGGATTTAATTCTGGATGTAAACATAGTGAAGGAAATAAATATGTCAAAATTGGAGATTGATGAGTTGTATCCTTAATGGCAGGGTCTCAGTTAATTGCTCTGAGTATTCCATAGTTGATACATCTGATCATCAATCTCCAGTTTGTAGACCAGGTTTGAATTCCCCACTCTGCTAGGGAAGCTTGGGCTAGTCATGCGCTCTCAACCTTACTTCTTTCATAGGGTTGTTGTTGTAGTGAGGATAAAATTGAGATGAGAACAACATGAACTGCTTTAGGTCTCCATGAAGTACATAATTATATAATTTGTAGTTTGCCTTTTTCACTAAGAACTGACTTGTGAATTAGTTCACATATTCACATACACATTAAACATGCATGGTGCAAATGCTTATATGTTCCCTACCTGTGACTGGGGATATTATTTTCAAAATGTTGCCAATCAAGGGGAGGCAGTGTACACATGGTCAGTTCCTCTGCAAGTAGGCATAGTGTTCAGAAGCTGGCTTTCATGTCATGGGGATGGGGCCAAAATGTTTGTGCTTGCTCTTCCTACCTGTGTGGTCAGTCAGTGTAAGAAGAGGTTATGTGTACAGTGTGGTTCATGTGCTTGAATAAACACATGTGTTCATTCATATAAGAGTAAGCACCTTTACAATTCAGCCATACTTTTGGGGTGGTAGGCAGGGAGCATTCTTAAGATCCGCTAGTACATGGTCATTCTTAATCATTGTTCTCAGGGAACAGATTATTTCTTATGTTCAACATGGTTTATTTTATTTTTTCTTATTACTTAACTTAAGACCCCACTTTTCTTTCTGATACACACTAAAAGCAGCTCACAAAAACTCAGTTGAAATAAACAATTTAAACAGAATGCAAAAATGAAAATGCACAACCTGAAATCGGTGCAGGTTTTGAATTTACTGGCTAGGCCATTCAGTAGCCACAGGATAGAAACCATGGGCCAACAGCACTTTGGCTCATGCTAAAAACCTTGCACCTGTGTCTACACCCTGATATTATAACTGCAAACAGGAAGAAGGCAAACACCTGTGCTGTGCAACTGGCAAGGTGTTCCCCAGTCATTCTGCTCCCTCTGCCTGTGAGTAAAGGGAGCTTCAAAAGACAGAGGCAGAAAACCTTTGAATACCACTGCTAGATGGCAGTATCAAGGGAAGGCAAGACTAATGTGTAGTTATAGTCTGGAAAATGGTAGTGAGGAGGGTATAGTGGTTATATCTTTATTGTTGATCTTTTTAATTTTTGTTTCTCATGTATATTAAAATATTTTTATTTAGTTTGAAGTACCTCTGTATTGAGCCTGGTAGAGTAGAATGATAGGCTCATTGGTGGAGTTTGATTAATTGGAGCCTGGATCTGATGTCTTAAGAGAGTAACTCCCCCACCCCAGTCCTCTACTGAGGACTTGTCTAAGAAAATGTTCTGTGACGTGAGGGCTGCAGTAATGAGGGGGGATCGGAAGCCATGGGCCAACAGCAGCTCCTTCTTGTGCAAGCAGAAAGCCTCTAGAATCCAACACACTGCCCAAGGAGAAGGGAGAAAAGACAGTGGCATTTTTTTCCATGTTACCATTTTGCTCTTTCTTGTTCTTCCCCCTGTTGCTCTTTTAGTAGCATATTAGGTCTTTCACACCATCTGTCTGGGTCTTGAATCAAGGTCTTGTACTTGACTGTTTTAACTTGCAGTCAGCTTTGTTGCCTTGTTGCAAAGCAGAGCAATCTATAATTTCTTCACTAACAAGATGAGCCTGGATACACAAAACGGAAACAAACTAATGCCATTTCTTCTCAAGGATCACAGAGGCCCTATATTTCAGACAAAGTACTTTCTTCCTAGTGCTTTATTTTCCTGTGAACAAACTTCCAAGATTCATAAAACTAATACTAGAAGAAGAGTTGGTTTTATACTCCACTTTTCCCTACCCGAAGGAGTCTCAGCGTGGTTTATAATCTCCTTCCCTTCCTCTCCCCACAAAAGGCACCTGTGAGGTAGGTGGGGTTTAAAGAGCTCTGGGCTATGTGAAAATAATTATTCATACCTGAATGGTTCTGAGAGAGCTGCGTCTGATCCAAGGTCACTCAGCTGGCTTCATGGGCAGGAGTGGGGGATCAAACCTGGTTCTCCAGATTAGAGTCTGCCACTCTTACCCAATACACCAAACTGAATCGATGCCATTGACAGTACAATAATAGGTGAGATTTGTAATTATTGTGGTTTTTTCCCAAGTGGTTGTCTCTGTATGTGGGATTTTAATTATGATGTAACAGATTATTAGGAAGCCACATCCATGGCATATCATAGGATACTTTTTAAATTTTGTATGTACATCAAAATCAATGTACATCAAAATAAATAATGCTAAATTAGATCACACCCCTTCTGTTTAGAATACAGAAAACTGATTCATATTTTACAGAAAGCCCACATTATTGATCTCAAAAGCCTCAGTCTTCTCTTATTTCTAAGGATGTATTTACATAGCTGTCAGTCTCTGCTCTTCTCCTCTTGCCCTGGGCTTTAAGTGTTCTTTGACCTCAAGTGTTGCAGTTTTCCTACTATGAAAGCAGTCTCCCCAGGGGTCAGGTATATTAAGTATATAAAATAGCCAGTATGTTGTAGAATAGCCAGACAGCATATAGAAAAGACTACATTATTTCTAATCCATTATTAGGGCTGGTCAAGTTCTATGGCAGTAAATGAAATGTCTTAACATTTGTAACAGTTTTCATTGCTTGTGATATAAAACAAAAAGCTGAAATATGAACAGTCATTTAAATAGATCTCCCAAATTTGGCATCTACAGATCTAAGATTAAATCTATCCAGAATTTGTCTATAATAATAGCAGTGTATTTGGACACACATGTCTTTTTGATACGGAGAGAATAGAACCTAGCTTATTCTTCTTTCTGTCCTGTAGAGTTTAGGCAAGTAAAAATTATCTTATTATTGGGCTGTGTTTGCAGTGCAGTAAATTATTCATTGAAACCAGTGCCTTATGTTCAGTTTGTATTTTTGAGATCTGAGTTTGTGGTTACTTTTTATCATGTTTCTAGCCATTATGGTTTGAAACAGTAGTTATGGTGTTTGCTGGTGGAGGAAGCAGAAGAATCTCCACAGGTTCTCTCTCATGTTCTCCTAACAAATGCCAATGTCAATGACTCCTATTTCCCACAGAATGTGTTACCTGCTGCCATTCTGCTGCCATAATTTCATGGTGTGAAAAAAACAAATATATTATGAACCAAATTCATGTGAAATATAAACACAATTTTCATGGGTTACCCTGAAAAGCTGTTTCTGAAAATTAAGGTACTCTGCAGTTGGAAAGAAAATTAATTTCTTAATTAAATAAATAAAAATCGGCAGCCCTCGTTCCCTAAAAGAGGAATGCTAACTACTTGTCAGAATGTGTTTCAAAACATATATAGCAAAAACAATGGATGTGAAACAAATTAGAACACAGCATGCTTGGTGAGTCATTCATTATCATAGGAATATATACATAAGTATGTCATACTGCTTAAATACCGATTAACAAGTAGTGAAGTTAAATACATAATTATAAGTGCACCCTTAAACATTTTTATGGATAAACAGAGCTGAAGTTTTAACCCCTTCTGTCCAATAATGGCTATAACTTGCCTTATTTATGTTCTGTAAAGAAAGAGTAAGAATGATTGCTTATTCTATGGTTCAGATTTTTTCTGTCTGTTTCATATAGTAGGAGAAAAATAAGTTTAAATTTAGTGTTCTGTAGTATAAGACATAGGATATCTGTTTCCCTATTTCATTCTCTAATGAACATCATTTAAATGCAGTTACTTTATTTAACTTTAGGAAATGTGCATTATTCATGTAATATGTAGTGAGTGAATAATTAGAAAAACTACTGTTAAGCCATAAGAAATTGTGATGTTGAATTAATGTGTCATAAATTATAGAGTAATCCAGGAATAATTTAGGTTACTTCGTGTGAATAATTTGGATTTTGATATCATGATCTTTTTCCAGAGGATATCAGTGACAATGGTGCTATTACTACACTGTTTTGGTTTCAGAATTTTTTTCTTTATATCAGAGCACATACTTCTAAAATGACTTACAGGGTGGGTGGGTGGGTTTGGTGAGTATTTGTGTGTGTGCGCACGCACGCTTGTGAGCCTGGAAGTCATGGTGACTTCTGGTGACCCCTAGTGGGGCTAGGACGTTTCAGAGAGGTCACTTTTGATATTGTCTGCCTCCTGGCCCTGGTATTCCTTGGAGGTCATCCTTCTAAGTACTTGTCAGGGTCGGCCCGGTTTAGCTTCCAAGGTCTGATGAGATTGGGCTTGCCTGGGCTATCTAGGTCAGGATGAGTAACAGGGTTTTAAAAAAATTACAAAGGTGTGTGAAATTCTTAATGTGATCTTGGTGAAATGTTGTTTGATTTAAAATACCTTAAATGCATTTTAGAATGGATGGTAACAGCATTAAATGAGGGAGGGGAAGGGGAAAATTATATTTTTAACTAGTTTTTTAAAAAAATCTTCTACTTTAAAATAGAACTCCTTCTTACAATTATGGTTCTAATTTTAGATAATCAGTACCAAATGAGGAGGAAAGGAAGATGTCATCGAGTACCTTCAACACGGCACTCTTCTTCTCCCTGCAGTATTAAACACTCTCCTACCAGGGAAACCTTGACTTATGCCCAAGCTCAAAGAATGGTAGAAATAGAAATTGAAGGTCGATTGCACAGAATCAGTATCTTTGAACCCTTGGAGATTATATTAGAAGATGATCTTACAGCCCAAGAGTTGAGTGAATGCAACAGCAATAAAGAAAATAGTGAGAGACCACCAATATTTTTGAGAACCAAGCGACATAGAAACAACAAAATTAAAAAGAAAAATGAAGCTCTTCCAAGTGCACATGGCATTCCATCTACAGCAAGTATTCTTCCAGAACCGAAAGTGCACATTGTTGAGTACAGTCCACCTTCTGCTCCTCGAAGGCCTCCAACTTACTACAAATTCATTGAGAAGTCTTCAGAAGAACTTGATAATGAAGTGGAGTATGATATGGATGAAGAAGATTATGCATGGTTAGAAATAATTAACGAGAAGCGAAAGAGCGATGGAGTATCTGTTGTATCACAAAATATGTTTGAATTTCTTATGGACCGTTTTGAAAAAGAGTCTTACTGTGAGACTCAAAAACAGGGTGAACATCAGTCTTTAATTGATGAAGATGCAGTTTGTTGTATTTGCATGGATGGAGAGTGTCAGAATAGTAATGTAATTCTTTTTTGTGATATGTGTAACTTAGCAGTGCATCAGGAGTGTTACGGGGTGCCATATATACCTGAGGGCCAGTGGCTCTGCAGACAGTGTCTGCAGTCGCGTTCACGGCCTGTAGATTGTGTACTGTGCCCAAACAAAGGAGGTGCCTTTAAAAAGACTGATGATGATCGGTGGGGACATGTCGTGTGTGCTCTTTGGATTCCAGAAGTTGGATTTGCCAATACAGTTTTTATTGAGCCAATAGACGGAGTCAGGAACATTCCCCCTGCACGATGGAAGTTAACATGCTACCTCTGTAAACAGAAAGGTGTTGGTGCCTGTATTCAGTGCCACAAAGCAAACTGCTACACAGCATTCCATGTTACATGTGCTCAAAAAGCTGGTTTATATATGAAAATGGAACCAGTGAAAGAACTGACAGGCAGTGGCACAACTTTCTCAGTTAAAAAAACAGCATATTGCGATGTACATACACCACCAGGTTCTGTTCGGAGACCTCTGAATATTTATGGAGAAGCTGAACTGAAAAATGGTCTCTACAGAAAAGAGGGCTCAGCCAAAACAAGGTCTGCATCAAAAATCAAGAAAAAAGCAAAGAAGTCCAAGAAAGCAACAGCTGAACCCTGTACAGTTATGCCTGCAGTGTCTGCTCCATGTATCCCTCCTCAGAGGTAAGAAAAATAATTAAAGATAAATGCATTAGCCAAATTATTGTTGATATTTGTCAGCTTATTTCCTATGGAATAAGACTTAATATACTTATGGGGACTTTTCAAGAAAACAGATGTTAGATGGTCTGCTTTGTGCATCATGTTAAGAATACTTTCAGAATATTACACGCAGAACCTTTCTGGAGGAAAAAAAAAAGGAATGGCTTTCACAGTCTTAATTGTTGGTTCCACACATTGGTTAAAGTTTACC
This sequence comes from Gekko japonicus, assembly GCF_001447785.1. Taxonomy (NCBI): domain Eukaryota; kingdom Metazoa; phylum Chordata; class Lepidosauria; order Squamata; family Gekkonidae; genus Gekko; species Gekko japonicus. Next base: position 101,546 of record NW_015167148.1, on the reverse strand, counting down.
TTATTAAGTATCTCCAGTCAGAAATTGCTATCTTTCACAAAGTTCTTTGTTATGTGTTATTGGGGCTTCAGCTTGTGTAGGCAGGAGTTACTTGAATTACTATTAGATATCATGTGATCAGTTTACTTCAGAACTACTTATTCTGATGTGATGTTAAAAATTGCATCCATAAATGTGATCTCTGCTTCTGTTTCTTGAGATTAAGCATAAAAGCCCCACATGTATTTAAACTTCCCCCCATAAATTAACTTTAAAAAACCCGATTTAATTAGTCACTAGCAATGTTCCCTCTAAGCTGAGTTAGTGTGAGCTAGCTCGCAGTTTTTTAGCCTCTGGCTCACACATTTTTGTCTTAGCTCAGGAAGGATGGGGCTCCAGAGCAAACTGATTTATGCAGCAGCCAAATTACCTGCTCACAACCTTAATGCCAGTAGCTCACAAAGTAGAATTTTTGCTCACAGGACGCCACAGCTTAGAGGGAACATTGGTCACTAGCATGTCTCCTCTCAGATGCTCATTTTAGATGGACGTTGGTTTTCTAAAATGTAGCTATGTACACATTTAATTGCCAGATAAATTGGAAAATGGCCTTTGGATGCAGTACATATTATCATAGGACATACATTTTTAGTGGTGTCTAAATTTGAATAATGAGATTGGGTACTCATTCCTATGACTGTCTTATGTGCCAAAGCTGTTTATTATTCCCCAAGGTTGGAGGCAGGAACTTCTCTCTGAAGAGTTTACTCAGAGAGCTGCTAAATACAAACCAGAACTGCTCTAGTGTGTTATGTTCTCAAGATAATACACATGCTCGCTCGCGCGCACACACACACACACACACTGTGTTTGCTGCTCATCACCTTTCATTACTTCAGCTATACCTTTGCACATTGTTGAGTGGTAGTGTAATGTTTGCTGCACAGACAGGATTTGCTGCTACTACTCACAGTACCCAAACTCTAAATAACCACAGCTAGGTTTACCCTCCTTCCACTCATATACACACTCACATACACAATCCATTTTAGAATACATGATGACCAGGTCTATAGAATGTGTCAATTGGTTGCTAAACACAACTTTCAGATTGTGTTACAGTTATTTATTGTTTCCTGCTTCAGAATATTTCTCATAAATAAGAGTTCTGGATAATTTTGAAGTTATTTTTCCGTATCCAGCAATGCTATCTTCAAGAATGTAATATTTTGTCATATTGAAGTACTCTTTGAAATGCAATGAAAAATTCTAAGGACGGAATAGTAGACATTTCTTTATGACCCACTGAGAGAATAGATTCTTGGTCTAGAGTCCTTCCTGTCCTTTATTGTAGTTCTAAGCAGAACCAGTAACATTAAAATGTAGGGAGTCTTCTACTAAGACTCCAATCTTAAGTATTCTTATTAAGTAGCAAGTTTTGTGGAGTGACGTGTTTTGGATTCCCTTGTAAAACTGTGCTAACTTAAATTAAAATGTTCAGAGTTGGTTAAATATTTGGTTTATTTGAACTTTAGAAAGTTATCACAGTTTCAGTATTAATTTTTAAATAATGTATCATAATATTTTAGAACAGCTTTTATGCTGCAGAAAGAATGGGTAGCAAGAAGAGTCTGGTGATTGCTCAAAACGCTGTGTGCAGACCTTGAGATTCCACTTACTGGGTTAATCTTTTTGCTTAGATTAATAATGAAGGCTTAATACTAAGAGTGCAATCATGTCTTTAGCTCATTGATTTTAGTTGGCTTATACTAGAATAACTCTGTATATGATTGCACTGTTAGGTGTATTCTTAAACACTGTGTGTGGGGTCAAGCATGAATACTATTGCTTTACTCAGCTATAATCCCCCCCCCATCCCAAAATGTTTAGCTGTCTGGCCTAGGAACCTTCATTTCCCATCATCTCTAGTGGAATCCTTTTATTTTAATTAGTGTGCCATGATGGAAGCAAAGGCACAAGGGAACTATTGCTTAGATGAATTAAACACAGCTGCATAGATCTGAACAGTTCTGCTTCATCAGACTTGTAAATAGTCAATTTTCTGGCCTCCTGTATTAGTTAAAAATTATATCTAGGTGAACAAGTCAGGAAGCTGGAATTCTTTTGCAACTTGGAAGACAGTTCAATCGGTCTTTCAGAAAGCGTATTAGTAGGTGAGCTAGTAACTCTTGTAAACTTGTTTGCAAAATGGCACTGTGCATCTTAATAGCAAAATGTGTACCTCATTTTATGAGCTAAAGTATGCAATGGATATATCAAAGCAATAAATGTGTGCGTTAAGTGTCGTCAAGTCAGTTCTGGCTTATGGCGATGCTATGAATTAATGATCTCCAAAATGTCCTATTATTAATAGCCTTGCTTGGGTATTGCAAACTGAGGGCCACCACGGCTTCTTTTACAGAATCAATACATCTCCTCTTCCACTGCTCCCTTCAACTTTTCCTTGCATTTTTCCAGTTATTCTGCTCAAATGTGACCGAAGTAGGGATGGGCACAAACCAGGAAAATGAAGGTTTGTGGGGTCTAACAACATGAGTGAACTGTTAGAAGACATTTAAATGCCTTCTGAGCTCACTTGCATTGCACTGCCACAGAAGCATGACTCACAAGTCAACTCAAAAACATTTAAATGCTTTCTGAGCTCACTCATGTCGCGCCACAGTTCAGGTTCATAATGTGGTGTGGCTTGCAAAAACCATTTAAGGGGAACACGTTTCCTTTAAATGGCTTTTGCGAGCCCTGCTGCTGCAGTGCGACTCTCAAGTCAACTCCCTTCTGAGCTCACTGGCAAGTTGTCGGCGTGGCTTAGAGCATTCCCATTGCCTTGGTTGCCAGCATGTCTGGCCCAAGAACCGCTCCCCCAAACTGCACAAACCTCAGTAAAAACCGAACATGTTCGTAGGCAGTTCGTGGGAGAAGCAATTGCACCAACCAAGGTTTGCGAACCACAAACCACACCTGGTTCATGACAAACTTCGGTTCATAAACTGTTTTGTGCCCATCCCCTAATAATCTCAGTTGAGTTGTTTCAGCTTCTATGGAGAGTACAGGCTTGATTTGATCTAGAACCCGAGTATTTGTCTTTTTGGCATGTTATCCATCCTTCCTACTTGTAAAACTGTCTTCCAACACCACATTTCAAAAGAATCAGCTTTCTTCCTGTCAGCTTTCTTGATTGTCCAACTTTCACACCCATATATCATAATGGAGAATATGACTGCCCTTGCCTGTATCAATCTCCTTCTGATTTCTTGGTTGTAGTCTCCCTTTTGGTTGATGATGGAGCCAAATAATCGAAAATCTTCAACAATTTCAATTTCATAATCACCCTTAAAGTTATGTAATTCCACAGTAGTCATTATTTTGTTTTCTTGATGTTCAGCTGTAATCCTGCTTTGGCGCTTTCTGCTTTAACTTTCAGCCGTAGTCTTTTCAAGTCTTCCCCTGTTTTCTGCCAGTAATAACAGTATCATCAGACTGTTAATGTTCCTTCTGCCAATTTTCACTTCACCTTCATCTAAATCCAGTTCAGTTTTCCTTATGATATGTTCTGCGTGTAGATTGATTAGATGAGGAGATGAATACATCTTTATCTGACACCTATGCCAACTGGAAACCATCCTGTTTCTACATATTCTGTCCTAACAGTAGCCTCTTGTCTGGAGTACGGGTTGTTTATCGAATCAGTTGGATGTTGTAGCACACCCATTTCTTTTAAAACCAGTAACTTTTCATGATCCACACAGTCAAAAACTTTGCTGTAATCTATGAAACATAATCTGATTTTTTTCTGAAATTCTCCCATATGTTTTAGTAACCTTATGTTTCAGTAACCAGTGTTCATGTTCAGTATGATGTCTAGTGCCTCTTCCTTTTCTGAACCCAGCTTGAACATCTGACATTTCTTGTTCCACAGTCTTTGTTGTAAGATTTTGAGCATCACTTTACTTGCATGAGAAATTATTGCAGTGGTCCTGTAGTTGCAGAAGTCTTTGACGTCTCTTTTGGGGGGGCTGGATTGTAGATTATTAATGTATCCATTATGTGGGCCATTGTTTTGTTTTCCATATTTGCTGGCATGATAGAGCTTTGAATAGCACTATCAATGTCGCGTCTACTCCTGGTGATCTGTTTCATTGCTTTCAGTTCAGCTTTCATTTTACTTTCTAAAACTGCATCTTTTTCAAAAGATTCTTCTTTGAAGGATGGAGGGCTGAGGCACAGTGGCAGAGCATCTGCTTGGCATGTTCAATCGCTGGCATCTCTAGTTAAAAGGACCAGGCAGTTGTTAATGTGAAAGACCCCTGCCTGGGACCCTGGAGAGCTGCTGCCAGTCCAAGTAGACAATACTGACCTTGATGGACCCTTGCTCTTATTCAGTATAAGACAAGCTTTATGGATTCAAGGCATCTATCATCCTTTCGTCTCTTCTGTATAGTTCTTCAGTGTATTTTTCCTGTTTTTTCTTTATTTTGTCCTGTTCAGTTAATGTATTTGCATGTTGATCTTTGAATATGCCTAACTGTGATTTACATTTCCCTTTGATTTCTTGGATCTTGTGGAACAGACCTCTCGTTCTTCCCTTCTGTTATTATTCTCTTCTATTTCTTTACACTGGTTATTATTGTAGGTCTCTCTGTCTCTATGTGCAAGTTGCTGGAGTACTGCATTTAGACTTCTGATTTTAGTTCTGTCACATTTTACTTCTGCTTCTCATCTGTCTTCAGCTATTTTAAAAGTTTCATTAGTCATCCGTTGAGGTTTTTCATTTCTTTTGGCTACTGGAATGTCTTAATAATTTCTCTGGTTTCAGCCCAGAATTCTTCCGTTTCACATTCATTTAAACTTATTAATGCAAATATGTTGTTTACATGGTCTTTAAACTCTTAAAGAATGTTCTTTTTTGATATATTTTACCAGATTTTTGGCTTGGGGGGCCAAACACTCTTACACTAATCATCTTAATCCATTGGAGGAAAATTTTGCTCTGTCAGAGGGCATCTCACTTAGGAGAAGGGGTCTTTAGATCTAACCCATTATTTTGGACCCTTTCTGATGAGTCACTGGGTAACAATGAAATCAGATTTCTCTTTGTGCTTTTTTGTGATTTGCCCAGTTATTCACAGCAGCCTGGATCAAAAGAGCCATGCAGCTAGTTCTGTATATCTAAGTGATTTGGGTTTATTTCTTGGACAGAAGCGCCCCCACCAGAATTCTTAAGACTAGGAGAAGGTTCAAAAACAGCTTATGATATGGCATGCAAGTTTGCCATTGAAAAGAAAAACAGCCAAGATCTGTAAGAACTCTGAAGTGCAAAGTAGACCATATCAGTTATGGTCCAAAATCTCTCTTAGAACAAGAAGAAATCTCTTTTTTTATGTTCAACCTAAAATTAAATGCTGTTTCGAATGGGTATAATTTTTTGTTTTTTTCCATGTTTTAGATTAAATAAAATTATGAATCAGGTTGCCATTCAACGGAAGAAGCAATTTGTTGAAAGGGTGCACAGTTACTGGTTATTAAAAAGGCTGTCTAGAAATGGTGTTCCTTTATTAAGAAGACTACAGTCCAGTTTGCAGTCGCAAAGAAACACACAGCAGGTACGTATATTCTGAAGCATAGTTAAGCCACTGTGTATGAAATATTTATAACATAATTTTGAATAACTACATGAGCAAATCTAACTAATTGGTTTTTGACATTCAGTACTGTAGGACTTATATTATTTTTATACTAATACTATTTTTTCTATTTTAAAGAGGGAAGATGATGAAGAAACACAAGCTTTAAAGGAGAAGTTGAAATACTGGCAAAGGCTACGCCATGATCTTGAAAGAGCCCGATTGTTGATAGAACTTATACGAAAGCGAGAAAAATTAAAAAGAGAACAGGTACATAAATAACTTCTTATTAGGATTTGAAGCCACTGCGTGAATAACCAGAGGCAGAGTAGAGAGCACTCTCTTAATTCTGCTGTTGAACGCTTTTCTTAGCCTTTCTGTTCCATCATATTTGGGAAACAGAGGATGGAAACCGCTCCATGATGAACTAGTGGAGCATTTGTGGTGGTAGGAATAATCATATGCTGACTAAAATTTTAAAGGGCCAGTGTAGGTCTTTTACATACCATTCAGAGATCAGTAGATGGGGGGGGTGTCAACATTGTTTATTTGGGGCAAGGAGCATCTCTTGTCTCCATAAGAGATCTCTCACTCCTTACTTTAGCCATGGTTGAGCATTGCATTGGCACCAGTTTGGAGCTGGTTTAAATACTGATACTCAACTATAGTTGATAGGATAGCAGGAGTGGAATTAAAACAAGGGAGTGTGGGATCCTGTCCTGCCACAGTTAAGAGATCCCCACTCTTAATGTGCCCACTAGCCCCATTTAAATTACATTTGTACTTACCATCCAAACTTTAGTTAAACCTAAAATCCTTATTCACATAGATCAAGATGGGTAATTGTGTTAGTCTGTCTGTAGCAGTAGAAAAGAGCAAGAGTCCACTAGTGCCTTAAAGACTAACAAAATTTATGGCAGGTATGAGCTTTTGTTATTATCTGAAGAACTGAGCAGTGACTCATGAAAGCTCACACCCTGCCACACATTTTGTTAGTCTTTAAGGTTCCAGTGCACAAATAAGTCATTAATTCAAAGCCTTGTATCATGAACCTTTGTCTTTTTATAATTAAACAGTGTGAACCTAAATTTTGTTGACTTCAGGCCACTGAAGATTTTGCACTTTTGCACATTATAGGGGAGACATATATGTGATAAAATATGCTAATTCTTTCAATTTCTTGAAAAATTATCCTGGTTATATTGTCATGTATTATGTGTGCCCTCTTATGAAGTCTCCTTTGTCTTAAATGCTATGTTTAGTAGTATTGCCAAATACAAGCAACATTTTATAATTACGCTATAAGTCTGGTACAGAATAAATCCTGCCTCTGCTGCCTGTGTTACTGGGCTATTTGAAGGGTTATGCTCTTATGCATGCTTGGAAGTATGTACCACCAGTCTTAGTGGGAGTTACTTCTGATTAAAATTGTTTGTGGGATTAATTTTTAAGGCTTGCATGTTAACACTTGCTTTTTTTTTAATAGACATATATGTGTATTGACTGTTTTTTCTTTCTGTTTAGATCAAAGTGGAACAGGTTGCTATGGAGCTTCAGTTAACTCCTTTTACTGTACTACTACGTACAGTCTTGGATCAGCTACAGGAAAAAGATTCTGCGCGTATTTTTGCCCAACCAGTTAATCTTAAAGAGGTGAAATATTACTTTTCCTGATACAGAATATATAGCTCACTAGGACTGTGTCGTGTAATTTTCAGTTTCCTTGTTCTGAGAAACTAACACTTGGATACAAAAATCATGAGCAAAAGTTTTTCTTTGTAATGGAACCACCTATTCTTATCCCCTCACCCGCACATAGCATTAAAAACAAACAAACCCTGCTCCTGATATTTAGAGATCTCAGTGGAAATATTCTTCCAAATTGTTTTGAAGATAATTGTGGTAGTGTTTTTTGGTCAATGTTCAGAGAGCTTTAAAATAGAGGGGAGGGGTGGTAGAGAAGTTTGGAAAGCAAACTCCAGACTGACAAGAGACACCAAATTATATATTTGCATGCAAGTCATCAATGTAGAGGTTTATTTTTCTATGGAGACAGCAAGCAACTGTTTACTTTTCACACATTCATTGTCATTTTGTAAGATTGATTTGTACTGTATTATGTCATAAAGAGGAAAAATGAAATTTGCATGTCCTTTTTTTCAAACCTGTGCTTTAGGTTCCAGATTATTTGGATCATATTAAGCATCCCATGGATTTCTCTACCATGAGAAAACGGTTAGATGCCCAAGGGTATAAAAATCTCACTGAGTTCGAAGAGGACTTCAACCTGATTATTGATAACTGTATGAAATACAATGCAAAAGACACTATATTCTATAGAGCTGCTGTGCGGTTAAGAGATCAAGGAGGTGTTGTTCTGAGGCAAGCTAGACGAGATGCTGAGGCAATTGGCTATAATAATGAAACTGGAATGCACTTACCTGAACGGCCTAAACTTGAATCTCCTGCACCTTTCTCCTGGGAAGATGGTAAGGACACTAAATGGCTGGAACATAATAGGCGGGTTCTAAAATTTGTTCTTTGCAAGTCCCATGTACATCATTAAGTGAGCACCTTAAGGTTGTGGCAAAGGTTGTATATGTTTTCCATTGTGCAGTCGCACCCTCCCAGTGCTGCTTCATAGCATGTATTTGAAATTACTGTAAGATTAAAAGCAACTTGTGAGGGAGTTCAAAAAGACTGGCTGTGTAAGGTGTTTTATAGGGTAAAGTATTGGATTGTGTAAAGCCTCCCCTCAATTTTACTTTGTAGGTGTTGGTACTCCATTTGTAGTAGAAAGAGAGCAAAACTTTTCAAGAGTAAGAAATAGATGCTAGTGTTGATAGGTTTCTCCCATTATTTCTCACAACTCTTCCACATGTTGATTGTCCTCAATATTTATTTTGCTTTCATTGTTTACAGAGAGTTTTTGTATGTTAAAATCCGTGCACGTGCCACAGCTTTCCATTTGCTCTGTTTGTCCTGGGGCGTTTTATCCCTCCTTTTTCCATTTGCATAATTATGTATACCTGGGCCATTTTTTAAAAAATGATCTGATTGTAAGCCACTGTGGTTAAGAGTGTCAGAAAAGTATTTGGGAGACCCAGGTTCAAATCCCCACCCATGCTGAGGAGGTTTGCTGGGTTACCTTGGGCCAATCACACTCTCTCAGCCTAACCTACCTCATAGGATTGTTGTGAGGATAAAATGGAGGAGAGGAGAGTGATATAAGCTGCTTTGGGGTCCCATTGGAGAGAAAAGTGGGGTATAATTGAATTAAATAAATAAGATTTTAGCTATGCATACAGAAGGTTTTTTCCCGTTGGGGGTAGGTACACCAAATCGTTCCTAAATTCTAGTAGATCCCCCCCCCGCTTCCATTAAAAGGTCATGTGTTCATAGCAACACTAATGGTTGATTTACTTAAATGACCACTACTGACCTTTAAAAAAAAAAATTGCTTCTCCATAGTTTCTCAAGAACTGCTCATGAGATTTCGAGGATGGGCAAGGCTTAAAACTGTATAACCTTCAGCCAGTTTGGTGTAGTGGTTAAGTGCGTGGACTCTAATCTAAGAGAACCGGGTTTGATTCTCCACTCCTCCACTTGCAGCTGCTGGATGGCCTTGGGCAAGCCATAGTTCTGACAGGAGCTGTCCTTGAAAGGGCAGTTCTTGAAAGAGCTCTCTGAGCCTCACCTATCTCACAGGGTGTCTGTTGTGGGGAGGGGAAGGGAAAGGAGTTTGTAAGTCGCTCTGAGACGCTGAGTGAAGGGCGGGGTATAAATCCAATCTCTTCTTCTTCTTCTCTTCTACAGTTTTAGTACAATCCTTAGCTATCTAGTTAGAAAGTCAAACACATTCAATATCAAGGAACTATCAAGAAGGATGTTACAAATAAAAGCGTATTTAGAAGATTATGGTCATGGAAGCAACTCGTAAGAGCAGTAGTTAAAAGGAATAGGGTATATTTTGCTTACAGAAAATAAAAATGTTTCCCGTTTGCTCTTAAACTGGGAAGTTAGCTAGTATATTCTCCTTTAATTTTCTGTAATCAAAATATGCTTTGTTTTCTTCAGTCATGAAGTAAGATGTCAGATAATCATGAGGACACACACAACCCAATCAGTTAAACAAGTATAAAGCCAACAGTCATGATAGTCAGACTATCACGACTGTTGGCTTTATACTTGTTTAACAGATAATCATGAGGACCATAATTCATAAACGATACTGAAGGAGAGGCTCGACAAGCCTCCGTTTTGTTTTACAGCAGGATATGAGATGCTCTACTCACGTTTTGATCACTGACAGTACACCTCAACAGCTTGTAGCAAAAATCTTGCAGTGGTGTAGTACTTTGCTGGCCAAATCCCGTAGTAAGAGGCTGGAGAAATAGGTAAAAAGGAATTACATGGCCTTTCCTCATCAGTTTAACACAGGAATCTGCTTTAACTGTTTTAGTCTTTTGGCCTGACTGTGTTGGTTGCAGTGACAGAATAGAATCCTGCAACTTGGGCATTCCCACTACAGCATGCTTGTGCTGTTTTTAAGCTGTGTTTTTACTGCTGTATAATACTGTAGAAGAAAATCTGTTAAATGCTTGTGTTTTAACTTCAGTGGATAGGTTACTGAATCCTGCTAACAGAGCGCACATGTCTTTGGAAGAACAGCTGAAAGAATTGTTAGAGAAACTTGATCTTACCTGTGCAATGAAATCCAGTGGGTCTAGGAGCAAGCGAGCAAAACTTTTAAAGAAGGAGATTAATATGATCCGCTGCAAGATAAGTCAGCAACATCATCAGCCCCCTCAGACTGAATCAGGTATTGGAAGTTTTGAAGAAGAAAATGCAGTATTAGAACAAGAAGGTGAAGAAGAAGGTAAGAGCTTTGCTGGTTATTACACAGATATTACAAAAAGTAGATAACAATCAGCACAGTCAAGGATTCTTTGGGGGTGGGGGTACTTATTTATTGTTACTTGGAAGTCTGGCAGTTGTTAAAAGTTGTGTAAAATCTAATTGCAATAATTGAACTGCTTAGTTTCTTTTAAAGACTTGCTTAAAATCACATTATTTGAATTTCAAGGTACACTAGGGCTGGAATCCATGCACACTTGTTTGGGAGTAATCTAGTTGAACACAGCCAGACTCGACTCTGAGTAAGCATTCACAGGATCAGATTGCACGCTGGCAGCATAGTGCAGAGATGGTGGACTTTGGAAACTAACACATTGTATACAGCTGTGCTGAATTTCTACCTGTTTGAGGCTAGTGGTGAAGCTCCAAACGATTTCACTTTTAATAAGAACTCAAATTTCATATGGTAATAAAGAAGTAGGGATATCCTGAATAAACTAAAAGAAAATGGTGCCTTAACTTGTCAGAGAGCATCTGGTCACCTGATAACTTCTGTTTGTGCATACACACATACTTGTGTGCATGCATGCACACTCACTCTCAACTGTAAATAACCCCAGAGATTATAGACTAATCTGAAAGAGGCACATGTGAATGGAAGCAGTAGGTGATCAGGGATATGGAAATAAACTCATGTGGCTACGTAGCCCAGTGTTGCTTTCAGTTATCCAGCTGTTATCCTTCATAGGAAGTGCATGGAAGTATTGCATTTATGTGGTGGGACTTCTGTCATTTTTTTTAACCACACTGGGAACCGCTCCTTGGTCCTGACATTCCTTCAGCATAATTGTCCATTTAGTGTAAGGGCAAGTCAGCTAGCTGTATGGTCCTGGAGATCATGAATATACATCTTGACTTTGGGTGAATTTACTACATCTATTAACTTCAATCCGCTGTCTTCTACCATCTTTCTCTTTATTTGGAAATATTTATCAAATCAGATATTGTACATGTAATACCAATTTCAAAATAAAGATCCTCAGAACACCCAATTGGTTTTTAAAAAAATCAAACTATTTTGTCAATGATTTTTTTTAAAAATTAAGCCTTTGCAAAAAAAAAAATTGAAATTGTATGAATGAATAACATGTGTTTGTAAATGTCTTTTAACATGTTGAGCTGGGGTACAGATTTTCTTTTTAAACAAACACATCTCACTTTTGTGGCTTTAATGTATAGGAGGAGAAACCATGGGCAGTGCAAGCTATTTTCAAGGAGGGTTGGGGTTGCTGACTTAGAAAAGCACCCACTTGATACTGGTAGTTGAAGATGCTGACAGAATACTTTTGAAGAAGTAGCTGTTTGCCCTTCTCAGTTTGTGTGTCATTCGTGAATATTTGATATTGAGTAAGGACATTCTAATGTTTTTAAAAAAACCAAATAGCAGGCATTCCTACTAGCATGGAATTGCTGTGAAGAACATCTCAATTGGGACTGAAATAAATAGGGTGGAGAAAGTGGGACCTGTAGAGCAGTGGGGTCTTTTTGGATATTCTTCAAAATAATACCTGTAAAATTTTCTGCTAAGTATCTACCACAGACAGTAAGGTTTGGTTCAGATGTAATGGTGAACCGTGCCTTCTTGCTGTTTGAACAGATCTAGATGGAGCTTCAGCTTCACTCAACTATTCTCTCTCCCCCTTGCATAAGCAGGGCTAGTGCTGACCACTTTTCCAGCTAGGATGGTAATTTGGCCTGGAAATGGAAGTAACTAGTGTATTTTTTGCAAATCACATAGTGTGGGGGAAGGGCAGAGGTTGTGCTGAAGTGATCTTGAAACTCCTTCCAGGCTTTCTTAGGTAGCAGTGATTTGCTACTAAATCTGAAACAAGTTTCTATGGATTTTTTTACTGAACTAAAAATGGTAGCCGTAACTATAAAGGTGTTCTGTAGTACTTATAAATATATTAATTTAGGAAAGCTTTATAGTTCCCTATTAATTGTTGTAATTTAAGAGTACAAATGTAAAAATAATCTAGCAGAAACAGTTAAAAGAGTAAGATGGGTATAAATTGTATGTATATGCATCTTACTGAATAGTAAGTGCTTTAATAAATGTCATATTATGAAATACTATGTAATATGAGAAGTAATAGCATTTTAGAGGCTTAAATCTTTGACTCAGCTCAGCACAGTCCACAACACAAGAGTAAGTCCTTTCATTCTAGGGTGACTTACTGTGGAATATATGTGTTGTGGATTATAGCTGAACTTTTCCATGCCCATCTTATTCCCCATGTAAATCCAAGCATTAACTAGGATAGATTTGTATAAAGTTTATATATGTAAGGTGGTATACTCTGTATCAAATAACAATACTTATTGTGGGCTACATATTTGATACTTTTATGTAGTAGCTCTTATAACTTATCAGTTTTCAAAAATCCAACTTTATTAATTTTTTCAGGAGATAAATCTCCCCCTAAACTTGAACCATCAGATGCATTACCTCTTCCTTCAAACTCGGAGACTAATTCAGAGCCACCAACCCTCAAACCAGTAGAACTCAATCCAGAGCAGAATAAGCTTTACAAAAGAGTAAAATTTGACAATGAATTGTATAGTACTTCCATTCAGAAAGAAATAAATGGACACACTCCAGAACACTTACTTGAGAGTAATCCCAATGAGTCGACCGTTTCTGCTGTAGCTGAGTCATCAACTGATGTAAACAGACGTACATCTATTCTCTTCTGCAAATCGAAAAGTGTAAGCCCCCAAAAGTCTGCAAAGAACACTGAAACCCAGCCAACTTCTCCACAGCTAGGGACCAAAACCTTTTTGTCTGTAGTCCTTCCAAGGTTGGAGACACTACTGCAGCCGAGAAAAAGATCAAGGAGTGCATGTGGAGATTCTGAGGTGGATGATGAGTCCCCTGTAAAGCGTTTGGATACAGGTAAATGTTTGCTTTCATATTTCTTTTCAAAGACAACATGGATAAATGCGGCATTTAATATGCAGACCTATATTAGTTAAATTGATTATGTTTGACAGCTTGATATCATATATCACTAGTAAATTTGCTTTATCCATGTTGTCCGACTTGGTATTGGAAGGTGTGAAGTGAAGAGGGCTTGCGTGTGCAATTCTGGTATGTCTGCTCCTTTTCAAATTGTATGAAAGTTTAGGTATTCTCCTCTTTCCTACTAGTCATTTTGAATGCTCGCTGTCCAGATGTTATCTTGCATATTGTGTGCTTTGTATTTAATCGTAAGTAAAATAATTTATTGTTCGTTCAGAAGACAGCATGGTGGATTGACTCTCCCAAGATGTAGCTTTGTGATTGGTCCTTTTTGGTGGTGCCATTTCTGGCAACAGCCACAGACAGGATGAAGGGCAGTTGTACGGTAACATTTATGTTGCAACTTCCAAAAACACTGCTTATCTGTGCTGTTATTCTGAAAAAAAGGTTAGAAACCCTCTAGAATTTTGAGTCATGTGTAAAAACCAGCTGCTTAATTACTTTTATTTAGTCTTATATGTATCTTGATCAGCATTATTGCTCAGATGTACATATCAACTCCTGCATGCTTAATTGGAGGTAGACCATTTCTGAAGAAGTGAGCAGTAACTCATGAAAGCTCATACCCTGCCACATATTTTGTTAGTCTTTAAGGTGCTACTGGGCTCTCGCTCTTTTCTACACATAATTGGGTATTTTTATAGATGTTGGAGTGCATGTGGAGATTTCCCGGAGGTTGGAGATATGTGGTAATGCTGACTGTGACTTGTCTATGTTGTTGATACTTTCATGTGATAAATGAGCTGTTCTTTTCTAAAAAGAAAAATGTGTGCATAGTAATGCTTTAATTTGACTTCATTGTCTACATTTGCAGAACAAAGATAAACATTAAAAGTTTACACGTTGTTTATACATTATGAAGTTATCAAACTATATAAAATTCATTCTTGAAATGCAAAATAGTCAATGGTGCATTATCATTACTTTATACTTGCTTGTCAAGTTGTTTATAATTGGTGGTGTTTATCATTATAATATAATTGACAACTTACAATTGGTGAATTTCTTTTCAAACATCCTTGTTCTGATCCATTGATCACAGCCATAAAAAGGCTAGGAAATCAATATAAGACCATGTCTAACAGGCAGGCATCTACATCTGTTCCATTTGTGTTAAAACGTAATCTGCACAGTGTATATCCAGGTGAAACAGAAAATCTAATCCTTCACGTAGGGGGTATGCATGTACACACACACTTTGAACTGGGTCCAGTGCAGTTTTAGACCCAGTTTTACATGGGGCCTGGTGATCAGTGTCAGCTGGAAACACTCTGTCACATCATGAGCCATTGGCTTTAAATGGTGATCTCCTTGAGTGCTGTCATTTACCCTTTCTGGTTTTATATCCACATTTTTTTATCTACCTGGATTTTCTTAGATTGTTTGGATTGTGATCTGTATAGTTATCAACAATGACTGTTCATAGGTAGCACCTGGTGACCTGCTTCTTCACAGGATCACAGAAAATGTATCACATATTAGGATTTGTTTTTTGCTCTGCTGTAACTCTTATGTTACTAAAGGGTGCTATTTTGACTCACAAAGCTAAAGACTTTGCATAATAGATTTCTGAGAGTCTAAAGTTCATTTATTATTGCAGTTCATAACATTGGTTCATAACTGCATTGACCAGTACTTCTGTATTTAATCAATATATGGAATGTTCAAGGAACTTCACCTGGCAGTTTATCTGAGCAACTAATTGAAGCATATTCTTGGGTTTGTCTTGATGGAGAACAGCTACTGGCTGATTATATAGGTTGAAAATCTACATTTTACAAATGAAATCCACATTTTTGTTTTCTTGAATTATCCAAAGGACCCTCTCATCATAGCTTCCCTGCCTCTTCCCATACTTCTCACTTCAGCCCTTTCTCTTCTAATGGGGTTGTTGTAAAACTAAAAGTCTACTGAACAGTAGCTGTACAGTCTTCAGTGAAAGATGGAGTAATCATAATTTCAGCAAGAGCAAATCCTTTCAGTCCTATATCTCTAGCATATATTGATGTTATAAATTTTAAAGTATTAAAGGTCTAGAAAACAAGGGAGGCTATAGTCCCAGCCCAGAATCGTTTTCTTTGATTTTTTGTATCAGTAACAAAGGGGTTAAAAAGCAGTTGCAGTGCTATTGGCTTCTGTTACTTCAAAGCCTTTGTGTGCATATATATTTTATGCGAACTAGAAACATAATTGCATAAAATCTTGCACAAAAGTCATTTCAGTCAGAGACCAAATATTTTTCTCCTTGACTTTGATGGCATGCTGTTTTCAAAGCTCTTTGTAGTAGTCATCTTGCTCAGTTGCCTTGTTTTGTTTTTAGGTACCAGTCTTTCAGTCTTTACTCTCATTTGGTTGCATGTGGTGAAAAGAGGTTTCAACCTAGCTTCGGACTTCTTCAATTAAGTGTTATAAAATGTATTGTGAATATTAATGATCCTTGTTACTGATAGGGGGGATGGGCATGAACTGAATCATGAAGCAAAATTCATCACAAATTTTGCCCTGTTTATGGTTCGCTAACAGAAGTTTGTGATGGGTCTGCTGTCATGAACTTTTAAAGCAGTTCATGGTGGTTCGTGGATGGGAGCAGAAAGCAGGGGTTTAAAGGAACTCTGAATCCCTTTAAACCTCTGCTTTCTGTTCCCCAGGGAAGCCGCAGAAACATCTGAGCAGCAGGGAGGCACTCCCTCTGCCACTCAGTTGTTTTTCAAGCTTTATGCAAACCCTGTCGAAAGGGACTGTGATCCCTTTCAACAAGGTTTGAGCGGCTACAAACCATGAATCAGTTCAGTTTGTGATTTGGTTTGTGGTTCAGCCATGAACCTCATTTTCCTGGTTTGTGCCCATCCCTAGTCACTGAAGCATTTGTTTTTTAAGAAATCTAAGAAAAGCTTTTCTCTTTCTGTCTCCTTACAATTCATGCAATATGTTATCTGTTTGCAGCAAAAATGGTCTTCCATAGTGTTGTATTTATTAGAATTATAGCTTAGCTGGCACCAGTATAAGGACAGCTGTATAAAAGTAATAGGCTGTCCGTTGAACTAGAAAATGTTAGGAGAAATATTGAATTGAAAGCGCCAAATTTTTCAGTATTTCACAGAAAGTGTAAGGAAAGACAAATGAATCCATTCTGTTCATATATCTCCATGAGAAAAAGCAAATTTGCTTCTGTAGGTTTCTACATTACGCAACTGAAATAAAGTTCAGAATGTTTAAGAAGAAAATGCTTTCTTTCCCTTGGAACAGTTGATAATATCTAGAAACATGTAACTGGCTTGTTCTAAATAAATCTCTAATACATTAATCTTCAGTTTTCAAGGCATAGTAACACTAGGCTGATATCCAGTACATAGATTCTGAAAATTTTCAGCAATAGTAGCTCATTCTGACCTTTCCCTGATTCAAAAATTAAAAAAAAAACAAAAAGCTAATCTTAAAAAACCAGATCTGAAATATGATCAATCCCCTCCTTTGTTAAATTATCAGTTAAATCTAAGTCTACTTGATAATGATGATTTCTTTTTGTTTCCATGTGCTGAAAGTTAAACTTAAATCTTGGTGTTTCAGTAGTGTCCAGCAACTCTTCTCAGCACACAATTCTGCTCATCAACCGCACACATTCCAAAATGACGTGTGAGCTGCTTTCTTTGCAAGTATCTTTTTGTGCTGTTGAGGCATCTTCAGAGTTACTCAGGCTGATTTTCATAAGGAGAAATTAAGTACACAGCCAGCTTTGGAAACTTTTACAATAGATTAAATTAGTCATCTTACTCTCATTGGAAGGAATTTTTACAAAATAAGTAGTCCATGTTCTTGGTATGTCTTAAGACTAATGGCTCCTCAATGCTCTGCTGCTAATGCTTTTGATGATGAGCAGTTGATTCAAAGTGGAGGCTGTTTCAGTCTCACTTACAAATTTATGTTAAGTAGTAGAATATGTGGAAAGTTTGCTTAGCTTTTGCTAATCTTTTCTGGATACTACTGGGAGGATGGCTTATTTATTTACAGCTCTTTTTCCTTTCAGTGAGACTAAATGGCTTTTTCACTGTCTTCCAGGTTCTCATATTAACTAATATGCTGAGTATTTATCTATTTGGATCCTAATTATTTTCTATTATCCTGAACACGGACTGGAATTCAATGTAATGATCATTTTGGAACGCAGAAAGACAATTACATTTCAAGTAATTATTTTGGATCATGTTGGAGACACCAGCCATCCTTAAAACAAAATCAGTATCTTGAACACTGTTGGAGGAAGTCTTTGATATATATGAACCTATGCTCTTCATTCAGTATATTTCCCCATCTCCGTAAGTTATAAAGTTGTATGTTACAGTCTGTGACATAATTTGTCGCAATTTTACCAATCCCCAGGACTCTTACCTCAGAAATGTTCCTTGTGGGTTGATTGGTTAAGAATGTTTCTTTCCCGGTCTCCATTCCTCTGCAAACAACATTCCTTGGCCAGGATTTAGGTTCCCTTAACTTGTGCACCAATTACGGTAACTACTTTCCCCTCAGCTTTTGGTTTCATAAAATATGAGAATCTATAAAGAATGTAATAGTTACTAACATTCCAACATTTTGTACAAGTACCAAGTGGCAGAAACTGGCTTTTTGGGAGTGCCTCCTCTTGCTTATTGAACATACTTGTCTGCTGTGCACTCAAGCTGTGCAGAGAAGGAATTATTCTTAAGCAGAAGGCAGATTGAATTCCTAAATGCAACATTTTGTGTTACTTTTCACACTTTTAGAGGTCATCTTCACTTTTCCCTTCTGCTCTTTCATGATTGCTTGCTTGCTTGCTACTGCATTAAGTCTTTGAGAGATCAGTATAGAATCATAGTTAGGAGACATGATCTGTACCACTTATATACATTTCTTTATTTATGTACATATTTAAAAACTCTGAAAATGCGCTCTTCATGTTTGTAAACTCAGTTGTTAGGGGTTTATTGTCTTCTCCCACCCCACCGCAGTTCAAAAATACTGCAGTATTTTTTCCCACTGGTGTACGCGGTCTGTTTCATCTAAAAACTAATGCTGTCATGGATGTATGTTTCAGCAAAATGTAGAATACACTAATAGTGAAAACTGCTCTTACTAAAGTTGCATTACTTTTTAAACTGTCCACTCCAGTAGTCATTCATTTATGGTTTCATATTCTCACCCCCACCCCCCATGCATAGCCACTTTTGTGGAAATCCATGGTTTGCTGTTACATCAGAACTAGAAAATTATATTTCATGTATTCTCTCAAAACCCGGAGTTCAAACACTGCTTTGTTTCTCGTTGAATCCCAAAAGGGGGGAGGGGGAGTTTACTGGCTTGATTATAATGACAAAATGTGGTTTGCCACATAAGCAAAAATAACTAATTAGCATGCCAGATGAAAGGGTGTGTGAGAGAGCATTTTCACAGAACCCCAGATCACCAGGCTTGTTCTTGTATAATTTACATATAACCATGTAAGGTTGTTGTATAGGACATATTCTTTAATAGGCAACTGACCATTGATATCTTAGAGGCTTGATTTAAATAGTCATCTGAAAACCAAGGCTGTGGAGTTGAAGTGAGTATGTGACTTTCCTCCTTGCTTCTTTCTATGTGTCTTGCCTTTCAGGTTGCTTTTGAGCACAACCTTAGTTGGCTGTGAAGGCTTAAATTGACAAGCTGTGGTTGATGTCTCTCCCCCAAATCAGCTGTGTTTCCCCCCCAAAAAATTTGAGCCCCCGGAGGGGATTTTTTATTAATTTTTTATCACTACAAAAAACTACAACATAAAAAAGGGGAGTGGAAAACGACACATACAGGAGAAAGTAAAGTACCCACTACTATCTAAAAACCCAAGAGAGGAGATCCTCCAACTAGCTTTGCTACATCAAGTCTTTTCATCGTTGTTCTGTTTATAAACTGAGTCAAACGTTTAAAACTTTTTACCCTCAACGTTTACATTTAACTGCCCAATAACAGTGTTTCCAGATTTTTGGTTTGTAGGGGAAAGTACTGATCATAGGATGCTGGTTTGGATATTATGGCAGTTTATGGGGTTGCACTAGAAAGAAACACAGAAACAGGAAGGTAGTGAGTCTTTGAAAATAGAGTGCGAAATGTGAACCATTATTGGGGCTTTGGAACAAATCTGTCATTGTGCCAAAATGTGGAACAGGTTGAGGTAAAGTTTTGTGGTTTCCCCTTTTCCTCAACAGCACAATCTCTGAAGACCCTAAAGTTACTCAAAATGCTGGTAGCTCTTAAGCACTTCTATTTAGCATCAGGGCCGGTGCCAGGTTTTTTTGCACACTAGGCGAGGCTACCTTCTGGCACGCGCCCCCTCCCCGGTGTGCCCACCAATTTTCAAACATAAATGCATTTTAGGAAGAATGAAAAACATTTGGAATTGCTATTTTTTTAATTCTGAGAACAAGTAATACAATCTCTGTTTTTTTCTTTCAAACAGAAAAACACGGATCACAAAGCATTTTGAAAAGTCCTGTTAATTGTGATGTTGAAATTTAAGTCTGTTTAATTTTTCCATTTCAGGCGCATCAGACACACACCTCACACACAAACCAGGGCACTCAGTGGGCCACAAGTCTGTGCATGTTAAATGATGCATTTAAAAATCACATCATTTTACTTCAGATTAATCTATAAGCAAGCTCAAGGTCAGCATGTGCTGACTGGTTTACAAACAATCCTCATTCTTAACAGTTAATAAGACATGGATCTGGGAGACTCAGGTTTAAATCCCCACTCTACCATGGAAGCTCGCTGGGTGACCTTGGGTCAGTAACATGCTCCTGTGAGACTGGTTAGTCGAAGAGAGCATGACTGGCCCATGCTATGAGAGCCATTACATGCAGTACAATCCTAAGCAAAGTTACTCCCTCCTAAATCGATTGAAGTCAACAGGCTTAAAGAGTAGAACATAGTTTGTCCAGTGGCATGTTTAAGATCAACAAAGGGGCTGCTCAGGGCTTTCTTGTGGTTGGCGGGGAGGGGGTGGGGTGGCAGGCCAGTGGCGCCCTTCTCAGGTGGCGCCCCTAGGCAAGCGTTTAACCTCGCCTTATGGAAGCACCGGCCCTGTTCACCTTTCCCTGTCTTCTGGGAATCACTGTGTTGATAATTATTCTGTAGGCAGTGTTACATTGAACTATGTGTTCACAGCATATTGCTGACAGTTTGGTTTTCATTTTTGTGTATTTGTACTGTGTGTGTTTCTGCATATATTTCTGCATCTCCACAGCACTGTTAAGTCTTGGAGTATTGGGGAAATATTGGGAATGAAGCTTCAGCTGGGTGTGTACTTAAAAGAAGTGTACATAAATTTTTTGTTTTCAAATGTTAGTTTCTACAGTGCAGCTAACAAAGGAGTTTAGTAGATGGCATACTGATCACTAAAGATCAGGAATCCCAGGCATCTGATTTCCTAGCCTCCTAGAAACTGTAGTGCCTGACCGCCTCCTTCACCCAGTCCTAACCCAAGCGCACGTGTTGGGTTATGCTGAAATCACGAACTTATAAAATTTTATTGTGATTGTGTTAATTATTTTAAATGTCATTTCTGTTTGACGAGGAATTTTTATTTGCAGGAGGTTTTAATCCTTTAATTGCTAATTTCCAGTAACAGCTTTTCACTAAAATGTCTGCATGTTTGCTCTTCTGACTCATGGAATCATTTTCCTTAGGCATTATCCTCCTATAATGGTCAAATCCTCCCAAAATGTTCAAATCAGAATCGGCATGGAGATTTCAAAGGAGACTTTTGCACTGTCACTAACTATTTATTACAGCTTCCTTTGTTACAATTTTCTGGTGCCTAAGTATATTCCAGTGTCTACTGTCCATAACTGTATATATCTCATATAATGGGGAACTTTGTTTCTCCATGCACATGAATATCTTTCTGTACACCAGAATATTTGGATATAGGAAGAAGTCATTCCTAGGATTCATGTGTACTGTATGTAGTTCTAGAATTGGACGTGTCTGGATTTTATTGCCACAGATTTATAGCCTATTTGTAGCTCAGGGTGTCTAATATATGACCCAAGCATAGCTTGATTTTGGTGACTGGTATTTTTCACAACAAACTTAGCTGTTTAGAAACGATATATTAACAGTATCTCCTTTAAGATGCCCAAAGAGACATAATTCTGTGCTTCCACTATTCACCATTTCTGAAACAGAAAAAAAAGAGGAGAGCATTCAGGTTCATTTGTACAGCAATACTGATGACCTGAAGTGGCACATCTGCGATCTTGATCGGTAACCAATTGAACTCTTGTCTAAAATGTTTCCTTCTCAATTTTAAAACAAAATAGCAAGGTTAAAATAAGGTCAAATTAACAGTTCTAATTACTGTAAGTGGTATGATGGTTTGGATTTGTTCAATAGTGGTGGCTCATTGACTTATGTGCAGCCCTGTGACTTATGTGCAGCCCTGTGTATGGCTTCAGAAACTTCTGTTGCTCTAATGGACACAGTGTGCCCTTTTATCTCTTGAGATGATTTACGTAAAGGCTGAGAGGCTGAGGACAGCATCTTTTCATTTTGTTCTGACTGCTGTTTTGTAGAATGTGCACTGTCACAATTCTTGTGGTTTGCATGCTATGTAATCATACTGTTGCATTTGTAGCAGGCAAGTTTTCAAAACCGTATTATTTGCTTTAATGAGATTTTAGTTAATTTTGTATATTCTATTGGACCTTGTTCTAAATGTACTGTTTAACAACAATACTGTTTAATATGCCTTGTGATCTCCATTTCTTCCTTGGTCTTTGTTGTTTCTTCACTGATGTCTACATATTTCTGTATGTTTCTCTTGATAGTGTCTCTTTTCTCTTACACATGTTTCAGTTGTATTAAGAGGTTTTGTGTATATTGAACAGTGTGTTAATGCACTTCCAAATCACATGTATTTCTCTCTTAACTGGGCAGGCCTTTCAAATGGTTTTGGAGATGGCAGTAAAGACTCAGAGTTAGATGGCACACCAGGAAGAAAAGTAGAACCTCGTCGCCGTTGTGCATCTGAATCTAGTATATCTTCAAGTAATAGCCTTTTGTGTAACTCAAGGTAAAAGTGTGTTCTTTTTAGTCTAAGTAAAAATCTAAACTGAAGCACTGAATATGCTGGCTAAAACTGGAGTGAAATGTCTAAATTAAATGAGCATCTGCAAACCTAAAAAAAACACCCGGTTTCATTTTTGTACTGCAGAATGGGTGCTCACACAATATTTTTTTCATTCAGGCCAGCATATAGAAAGGATAGATGAGCAGCCCAACTAAAAACTTCAGTATCCATGTAATAAATCTGATAGTTAAATTGTTGTATTTGTAACCTTCCACAAAGAATTAGAATGTTATGTACCTGCAAGCAAAAATAATTATCCTTATTATTTTTCTAGTAACTCTTCAAATGCTTGTAGTTTTAGCCTGCCAAAATGTGGAAAAGGCAAACCAGCGCTTATACGAAGACACACGCTAGAAGACAGAAGTGAGTTGATATCATGCATTGAAAATGGAAACTACGCAAAAGCGGCGAGAATTGCAGCTGGTAACTGACACTTTTATCAACACACAGGATAAATACATAGAAGCCAGAGCTGGCTACCTCGAGGGCTTTTTGCACAAAAGAATCGTATCCTCCAAAGGCCATGTGCACTAGTGCCCAGCTAAATGGAAACCCCTGCCCTTTGAAAGCTAGTGTGGTTAGAATGTCTGTGTAGGATCTGGAAGTCTTAATTTCAAATTACAGAAAGATCACTGGGTGATCATTCTTTCTCAGCCTAATTTAGCTCACAAGGTTGTTGGGAAGCTGTTTGGAGAAAGGACAGGATAAAAAAAATAGATTAGTTATGTGGGACTAGATACAAGGATCCATTCCATTAGGACTTTTTGATGGTGGAAGAGTTTCTAGCAACATTATTTGAGTCACTTTAAAGACAACAGAACTTTCCAAGATGTCAGCATTTGTGACACAAAGTTCATTTCATTAAACAAATCTGATGAAATGAGTTTTGCCTCATGAATACTTACATCTTGGGGAAAAATTGTTAGTATTTAGTTTTACTGGACTCAGATTTTGTTTTGGTACTACAGATTAACACAGCTAATAAGTAGCCAAGTGAAACTATCTTGCAACATAAGAAGGCTGCATCCACTTGAGGAAAGTACTTTTATCAGAACAGATTAATGGAGTCCAACCATTTGAGTGAGTCTTGATTTATTATGGCATTGTCCTTTGAAGAGGAGACCTTGCAACTTTCCCATGATCCTGGTGTTTCTCCTGTCTCATATAACCCCCCCCCCCCGCACATGTACACACCTCTTTATCCAAACTCTTCTCTGGTCAGCCGTTCTTGTTTCCCTTTTTACAAGTTATTTATTTAAAAAAACACAGGTTTGGTTTTCTCCCACAGGGTGGGACTTGATGTGGATGTTGCAGGTATTATTTTTATCAACCAGCTCAATAAAACAAGTTGCCAGTAGGCTTGAAAGATTTGTAGATTTACTAGACTATTTTTCTTTGTGGTCTCTGTGCAGTCACACTGACATTTAAACATACACAGGATTGGTTTGAAGAAGCTTATAGAGCTAAGCTTAAAAGGAATTTTTGGCACAGTTTCATCCTTTAGAAGCACCTGGTAGCAACACACATGCTCAGAAAGAGCGGAGCTGCACTTTCCACATACTTCTTTCATTACTGCAGGTGGAGACATCTCAAAGAACTTCTCTTATGAGCTAGGCCACTTCTTAAAAAGAAAAAAGTTTACCCTTTTTCACAAACATTTTTTGCTGATGAAATATAGTATTTCCTCTTTCCTTTCATCTTGCCTTTTGGACACATCTTTCCCCCTTTCTTCCAATGGGAATGACACTGGAGGGCTGGCCCGTAGCTGTGGTAGGGCATTTTGCGGCCACGCCCCTCACGTACAGGCCCAGGCCCACAAGTTCTGGCCCTGGAAAGGCTTTTTAAAAACATAATTATAACTTTTAGAAAAAAGTTTTTGGCCACACCAAGCCACTTGTGCTGCACTGCACCCTGCCTGGCTGGTCCTGATGTCATCGTCGCTCGTCCACCCTCAATGGGCCTGGGCTGGGAAGGGAGACCCATGCCCAAAGGGAAGAGGCGGCTGCTCCTGCGGACCTCTTCTTGCCCTGCTGTCCATTCGCTGACCAGACATTTTGGCCACTGAAGGCAGCTGCCTTGCCATGCTCTGTGTCCTCTGCCCAGAGTCCCAGTGAGAAAGGCAGGCAGGCAGGCGGTGAATGACAGCCGAGGAAGAGAAGCCAGCATGGACGTCACCTGTTCCCAAAGAGGCAGCCAAGGTTGGGGGAAGTGTCCTCTCTCTCTCCACCCATCCAAAAAAGATTGGCCCAAGAACATCTGATGCAAATGCCTTACCTTGAGATTTGGGGGGGGGGGTTGTTCTCCAGGGTTTCCTCTAAGCTGAGTTAGTGTGAGCCAGCTCACCGTTTCTTAGCCTCCGGCTCACACATTTTTGTCTTAGCTCTGGAAGGATGGCTCCAAAGCAAACTAATTAATGTAGCAGCACAGTCACTCGCTCACAACTTTCATGCCAGTAGCTCACAAAGCAGAATTTTTGCTCACAGGACTCCACAGCTTAGAAGGGAGCATTGGTGTTCTCTTGGGTGAGGCCAGGTGTGACTTTTCAGTTGAGAGAGGCAGAGAAAAGCTAGCAGGGAGGGTGGACCCTCACCTCCTGAACTTCTATGCAGTTCTCTTCTACATTCTCTGCCCCTTTGCGGGGGGAGGGGAGTGTCACCCAGCAAGAGAGTTTCCCTGCCGGAGAACTTGGTCAGCTCCTCTCCAGGGGGAACTGGAAGGCAGGCACAGTGCTGTGATTCCTTGCCTTCTATGGCTGTAGGCCTGCTTTTTGCTCTCTTTGGCAGGGCTCCAAGTATATGTTGTGATGTCATGCCCCACCAGTTTTCCCAGTGCCCCCCCCCCCCGAAAATTTCCTGGCTATGGGCCTACTGGAGGGCGAGGTTCCTTAGATTCCCCCTACATTTTTTTCTCTCTTTTTGTATGGCACAGAAGGCTTTCTTGAAGCTCTGTTTCCGGCAAGGGAGAATTGCCCACTAAAACATTCATGCAGAATGCCTCTTGTGTCTCAGTGAACTACATCAGGTTGATTTCTGCCATCAGTGTTATGTTTACTAAACAAGCCTGTAGGAATTCCTGTCCTGTCTCCATCTTCTGCTTATTGAGTATTCTTTCTTGACTTTTGTGGATCCTCAGTCCTAGCTTCCGCCTCCAGGTTGACCCATCAGGCAGACTCCATCCCAAACTTGGATACAGTGTTGACACTGCCTACTGCTAATGACTTACCCCTGAAGTGTCCTCCTAAGTCGAAGCTCCTGTCCATTGAGGTGAAGAAGAAGAAGGGTAAGGGCCATAGTTCATATAGTAGCTCTAACGCTGCCCTCTTCAGTTAATGCCTTTAGATCAGTGGTTCCCAAACTTTTTGGGGCCATTGCCCCCTTGGTTCCATGAACTCATTCCCAGGGCCCATTACGCTATAAAAAGCATTATTCAGGATTGTGGTTTGTACAAGCCACTAAGGAAGATAACTGTAAATTTCAAAACAGTGACAAATAATTACATATTTATTTAAAATCCAATTTTAGCTTAATTTATTCAACAAAATTGATGAAATTGATCCAGTGAAGAATAATAGATATCACATTCAGTAACAACTCCACTATTCATTAAATTTTGAATGCAATGTATCAGATAGATTAAGTGATATTAGTCTCCCAATATCTGGTTTAAAGTCATTTAGCAAGAGTCTTAAATCACTGTGTTTAGTAATCTGGAGTCAATTACTTTGCTTGCAAAGATGTTGGATGGACCACACTAAACCACGTTCCACCAAATACAATGGTGGAAATGCAACAAGGAGCTTTTTAATCACTGTCTATAGTGCAGAATATTGATCAGAAATTTTCTTATTTAATGAGAACTCTTGGTATGATTTCTTAAACTTTGGCTTCAACTCAGTCTCATTTTGTAGCTCAGTTAGTTCTTCCTCCACTACCCCAACTTCCTCATTATTTGAAAATGAATTTATCTCCCAGTCTGAAACTTCCATCAAAAGAAAATTCTCAGATTGCTCAAGCATATCATCATGCAGCATATCCAAATGGTCACTAAAAACTTTCAGATCATCATCTTGTATCCTACACTTCTATTCTAGCTCAGACAGGCTCAGAAATTGGTATAGCTCACAACGGCCTGTATTGCATTTTAATAGAGCTGGTCTTAATAAGGTAGACTTCTGCATATTTATTTCATTGAATTTTGCAAGTAGTTCTGATAAATAGGCAATGTCATGTCTGATCTCTTTGAGTTCATCACTAAGCAAAGCATTCATGTCTTCAGAAAACACCACAACAGTGTAAAAACGGTTGTATAAGTCTCACACAGCTGCCTTTTTATAGTTAACAAACTTCAGTATAAAGCAGCAAACATTCAAAATCATCTCATATGCACAGACACACACTTTCACCTACCACAGATGCATGATAACTAATGAATAAGAAAATCAATAACAGTTACCAATAATTGACTATCTTGTGACAACTCATAAATACAA